>NW_024755456.1:0-4011 GCF_018991925.1 Homarus americanus
ATAAATATGGGAGAGGTTTCTGTACCCCATAATCCACTCGACATAAGTATGGGAGAGGTTTCTGTACCCCATAATCCACCCCACATAAATATGGGAGAGGTTTCTGTACCCAATAATCCACCCGACATAAATATGGGAGAGGTTTCTGTACCCCATAATCCTCCCCCCATAAATATGCGAGAGGATTCTGTACACCATAATCCACCCGACATAAATATGAGAGATGTCCTTGTACCCCTTAATCCACCCCCCATAAATATGGGAGAGGTTTCTGTACCCCATAATCCAACGCCCATAAATATGGGAGAGGTTTCTGTACCCCTTTATCCACCCGCCATAAATATGGGAGAGGTTTTAGTACCCCTTAATCCACCCCACATAAATATGGGAAAGGTTTCTGTACCAAATAATCAACCCCCCATAAATATGGGAAAGGTTTCTGTACCCCATAATCCACCACACATAAATATGGGAGAAGTTTCTGTACCCCATAATCCACCCCACATAAATATGGGAGAGGTTTCTGTACCCCATAATCCACCCCCATAAATATGGGAGAGGTTTCTGAACCCCATAATCCACCCTCCATAAATATGGGAGAGGTTTCTGTAACCCATAATCCACCCCACATAAATATGGGAGAGGTTTCTGTACCCTATAATCCACCCGACATAAATATGGTAGAGGTTTGTGTACCCCATAATCCACCCCAAATAAATATAGGAGAGGTTTCTCTACCCCATAATCCACCCCAAATAAATATGAGAGAGGTTTCTGTACCCCTTAATCCACCCCCCATAAATATGGGAGAGGTTTTTGTACCCCATAATCCACCCCACATAAATATGAGAGATGTTTCTGTACCCCATAATCCACCCCACATAAATATGGGAGATGTTTCTGTACCCCATAATCCACCCCCCATAAATATGGGAGAGGTTTCTGTACCCCATAATCCACCCCTAATAAATATGGGAAGGTTTCTGTACCCCTTAATTCACCCACATAAATATGGGAGGGGTTTCTGTACTCCTATAATCCACCCCCATAAATATGGGAGAGGTTTCTGTACCCCATAATCCACCCCACATAAATATGGGAGAGGTTTCTGTATCCTATAATCCACCCGACATAAATATGGGAGAGGTTTCTGTACCCCATAATCCACCCCCCATAAATATGGGAGAGGTTTCTGTACCCCTTAATCCACCCCCTATAGATATGGGAGAGGTTTTTGTACCCCATAATCCACCCCACATAAATATGGGAGAGGTTTCTGTACCCCAAAATCCACCCCCCATAAATATGGGAGAGGTTTCTGTACCCCATAATCCACCCCCCATAAATATGGGAGAGGTTTCTGTACCCCATAATCCACCTGACATAAATATGGGAGAGGTTTCTGTACCCCATAATCCACCCGACATAAATATGGGAGGTTTCTGTTCCCCATAATCCACCCAACATAAATATGGGAGAGATTTCTGTACCCCTTAATCCACCCCCCATAAATATGGGAGAGGTTTCTGTACCCCTTAATGCACCCCACAAAAATTTGGGAGAGGTTTCTGTACCCCATAATCCACCCCCCATAAATATGGGAGAGGTTTCTGTAACCCATAATCCACCCCACATAAATATGGGAGAGGTTTCTGTACCCTATAATCCACCCGACATAAATATGGGAGAGGTTTCCGTACCCCATAATCCACCCACAAAATTATAGGAGAGGGTTTCTGTACCCATAATCCACCCGACATAAATATGGAGAGGTTTCTGTGCCCCATAATCCACCCCCATATGTGGGGAAGGTTCTGTACTTATAATCCACCCAACATAAATATGCGAGAGGTTTCTGTACCCCATAATCCACCCCCATAAATATGGGAGAGGTTTCTGTACCCCTTAATCCAACCCCCATAAATATGGGAGAGATTTCTGTACCCTTTTATCCACCCGCCATAAATATGGGAGTGGTTCCTGTACCCCATAATCCACCCCCATAAATATGGGAAAGGTTTCTGTACCCCATAATCAACCCCCCATAATTATGGGAGAGGTTTCTGTACCCCATAATCCACCTGCCATAAATATGGGAGGTTTTAGTTCCCATAATCACACATAAATATGGGAGAGCTTCTGTGCCCTTATTACCTATAAATATGGGAGGGTTTCTGTACTTATAATCACCACACATAAATATGGGAGAGGTTTCTGTACCCCATAATCCACTCGACATAAATATGGGAGAGGTTTCTGTACCCCATAATCCACCCCCCATAAATATGGGAGAAGTTTCTGTACCCCATAATCCAGCCCCCATAAATATGGGAAAGGTTTCTGTACCCCATAATCCACCCCCCATAAATATGGGAAAGGTTTCTGTACCCCATAATACACCCCACATATATATGGGAGAGGTTTCTGTGCCCTATAATCCACCCGACATAAATATGGGAGAGGTTTCTGTACCCCATAATCCACCCCCATAAATATGGGAGAGGTTTCTGTACCCCATAATCCACCCGACACAAATATGGGAGAGGTTTCTGTACCCCATAATCCACCCTACATAAATATGGGAGAGATTTCTGTACCCCATAATCAACCCCCCATAAATATGGGAGAGGTTTCTGTACCCCTTAATCCACCCCACCATAAATATGGGAGAGGTTTCTGTACCCCATAATCCACCACACATAAATATGGGAGAGGTTGCTGTACCCCATAATCCACCTGACATAAATATGGGAGAGGTTTCTGTACCCCACAATCCACCCCCCATAAATATGGGAGAGGTTTCTGTACCCCATAATCCACCCCCCATAAATATGGGAAAGTTTTCTATACCCCATAATCCACCCCCCATAATTATGGGAGAGGTTTCTGTACTCCATAATCCACCCCCCATAAATATGGGAAAGTTTTCTATACCCCATAATCCACCCCACATAAATTTGGGAGAGGTTTCTGTACCCCATAATCCATCCCCCATAAATATGGGAGAGGTTTCTGTACCCCATAATCCACCCCACATAAATATGGGAGAGGTTTCTGTACCCTATAATCCACCCGACATAAATATGGGAGAGGTTTCTGGACCCCATAATCCACGCCCCATATATATGGGAGAGGTTTTTTGTACCCCAAAATCCACCCGACATCAATATGGGAGAGGTTTCTGTACCCCATAATCCACCCCCCATAAATATGGGAAAGGTTTCTGTACCCCATAATCCACCCAACATAAATTTGGGAGAGGATTCTGTACCCCATAATCCACCCCACATATATATGGGAGAGGTTTCTGTGCCCTATAATCCACCCAACATAAATATGGGAGAGGTTTCTGTACCCATAATCCACCCCATAAATATGGGAGGGTTTCTGTGCCAATAATCACTTGGGCGCAAATATGGAGGGTTTCTGTGCCCCATACCGGCCTGCAATATGGGAGAGATTTCTGTACCCTTAATCCACACCCCAATAATATGGGAGGGTTTCACTTTTCAATTCTCCACATAAACTTTCTGGGAGGGTTTCTGCAACCATTAATCTAACCCCATAAATATGGGAGAGGTTTCTGTACCCTTCCCGCCATAAATATGGGGAGAGGTTTTTGTACCCCATAATCCACCCCACATAAATATGGGAGAGGTTTCTGTACCCCATAATCCATCCCCCATAAATATGGGAAAGGTTTCTGTACCCCATAATCCACCCCCATAATTATGGGAGAAGTTTCTGTACCCCATAATCAACCCCCCAAAAATATGGGAAAAGTTTCTGTACCCCATAATCCACCCCCCACAAATCAGGGAGAGGTTTCTGTACCCCATAATCCACCCTACATAAATATGGGAGAGGTTTCTATACCCTATAATCCACCCGACATAAATATGGGAGAGGTTTCTGTACCCCATAATCCACCCCCCATAAATATGGGAGAGGTTTCTGTACCTCTTAATCCACCCCCCATAAATATGGGAGAGGTTTCTGTACCCCATAATC
>NW_024755457.1:0-17446 GCF_018991925.1 Homarus americanus
ATGGTGGACCTTGACAGCATGCCTTCAAACAAACAGCTCATCCAACTGCGGATGTGTTTGTCGCTGGAGACCCAGAGAGTTTTGGAGCACACGTTGCAAGTGCCTCCCGATTCTACCTCTTCAGTGACGGATGTGCTCGACCTTTTACAGGAGCATGTTAAGGGTCGGAACAACGAGGCTTTGCGTCGCCGTGCCTTCACCAGCTGCAAGCAGGCGGAGAACGAATCCTTTGACGACTTTTTTGTACGCTTGAAGAGCTTGTCAGAGGAGATCGACGTCTGCAAGGCGCACAGCCGGGAATGTGAGGAAGCCTGGATCAAGCACGGGATCTTGGCAGGTGTCAGGCACGAAGAGTTGATGCAGCGACTCATCCCCCTGGACGCTTCCTCCACACTCCAGGTGGTAGTGACTGAATGTCAGTCATACGAGGCCACCAAGTCCGCCACCTCTGCCTTACGGGCCCCTCCTGCTGTGAGAGCTATTTCACAATACAAGAAGGATAAGAAGGCGGCCAACAACGCGAAGGCTGCCACACGTTCTTCCACGCCTCTGCCTAGTGCTTCCTGTGGCAGCTGTGGAAAGCAGCACAGCCCCAAGACTTGCCCGGCCGCCGACGCACTGTGTCGTGGATGTGACCGTAAGGGCCACTGGTCTAACACAGACAGGTGCCCTGCATGAGGCCGCAAGTGTCAGGCCTGTGGTCGCTATGGACACTACGACAAGTGCTGCCGCCAACCCAAGCCCAAAAGCCCGAGACGAGGAGGACAGCAGCGCACTTCCCTCGGGGTGGTTCGCACGCAGCCCCCTCCAGATGGCCCACGCAGCCCCAAGCAGCAGCGGAGTCACATCAGGAGGGTGGAATCGACCACACGCCCCAGGGCTACCCCTTCCCCTACTATCCGCTTCGCCGTCACACACAGTGATGTGTCGGGTCACATCGAGGTGATACCGGACACCGGCGCCGATACTACGGTGATTGGGTTGAAGCACCACCAGAAACTGGGCCTCACCAAACGCGACCTGGGACCACCGCCGCAGCTGCTGTACTACAATGCGGACGGTTCCCAGATGCCGGACGCTGTGGGCTCCTTTCAAGCAGTGATCACCTTCGGCGACAGGTCGTGTCACGGATGGATCGACGTGCGGCCTACTCTCGCTGCACCCTTGTTGTCGTGGGAGCACTGCAAGGAGTTAGGCGTGGTGCCCAGAGACTTTCCCGAGCAGATCCCAGCTGCTCGGTACACCGCCAGCAGGGTGCGTGAGTTAACGAGCGACGCGCCTGGCACTGCCACACAGAGCTGCCCAGAACCCGCGTCCACTCCCACCCACACAGGACGCTCCCCTGCCCAGATCCTGTATGGTCACCCTCTCCGCTCTTGCGTTCCTGCACACGTCAAGGCCTTTGCGAAGGACTGGCAGACCAGAGCCGAGAGCCGCGACTGCCGCGCCGCTTCACGTGCCCAGGACGCCAAGGCTCGGAATGACGACCGTGCCCGCCCTCTTCAGCCACTGGAGATTGGTGCCCTTGTCCGCGTCCAGGACCCGACGACGACACGTTGGGACAAGGTGGGCATAGTGATGGGCGTCGGCCGGTCGCGGGACTACAAGGTCAGGATGCCGAGTGGCCGTGTCTGGTGGAGGAACCGCCGCTTCCTCCGGCCAGTCCCACCCCTGCTGCTGGCCCCCTGACCGAGGACGAGTCACCTACACCTCACGAGGATCCGCCCCACAGTGCACCTCGACGCTCGGAGCGACTTAGGACTAAGAAGTCCGCTCAAGACAAAGACTATGAGCGTGAGGGGGGAGGGAGATGTAGGTTATGTATATAAGCTACTGTGCCGAGTAGCAACCCTGTACATAAGGTACTGTGCCGAGTAGCAACCCTGTACATAAGGTACTGTGCCGAGTAGCAACCCTGTACATAAGGTACTGTGCCGAGTAGCATTTATATATATATCATCACGTGGCAACACTGCACGTTATGTGGCAACATTGCCCCGAGGCTGCCATATGGCAAGGCAGCCTCAGTCTGACTGTGTGAGCCGTGCATGGCACACGCGAGTCACCACTTGTATTTCTCTCATCCATAATAAACGGACTCAGTGTTACTCAGTGTTTCCCTACCCATCACTGCATCCTCCAGGGAACACTAGTAACCATCATTCATAGGAAGGTGGAGTCATGAAGCCACAAAGCCTAGTAAATACAGGAACCCAGCTGGCCAAGTAAACAAGAGGAGGGTCTGACGATGCGCGATCAAGAGGCCGAGTAAGCATGGGGGCTAGAGGGGTTTAGAGGATAGGGTTCCAAGAAGGTACTAAGTTAGGGGTTATGTGGATAAGGGGACGGGACGAGGTCGTTGAACTGAGTTAACACAGGGATGAGGTGAACACGGCCTCTATTAGTGGTGAGTTTGGTAGAGATGAGACAAGTGACATGTCGACACCAATCACCTGAGATGAGTTAAATTAGAATGGTGGGGAAGACGGAGATTAGGATTAGGGAACAAGGAGAATAGGATGATGGGGAGGAGGGATATTAGTAAACAGGAAGTGAGAGTAAATTAGATAAAAGAGAAGAGGGGAGGGATTGAGAGGTGGTGTAGAAGACGTTGGTACAAAATGTCACAGGGCCCGTTGACTGATAAACTTACCTATTTGGCAGTGTTTTCTTGAATGAGAGGAAGAAGGTACGAAAAAAGGAGAGAGAGAGAGAGTGTGTGTGTGTGTGTGTGTACATCAAATGCGCGTACTTTGTCATAGATACACAGTGAGGTACTCAGGCACAAGCATGTGTAAGCCGTGTGTTAAGTACTGTATGTGTCTAATCAAGCCAATGTATACTGTACATGCGAAGTGTGACAGAAATGAATATGTGTACTTTTGTGAATTATAAAAACCAACACAAACACATATACACATTTGACCGTATTAGCTTTTTTCTCCCCACTACAGCATCCCCTATCACAGAATTCCCCATCACAACGTCTCCCCATCATATCATCTCCCATCACAGCATCCCCCATAACAGCATCCACCCATCAAATCATCCACCAATCACAGCATCCCCATCACAACATCACCCATTACAGCATCCATCCATCACTGCATCAACCCATCTACGCATCCACCCATCACATCATCCACTCATCACAGCATCCACCCATCACAGCATCCATCTATCACAGCGTCCCCCATAACAGTATCCCCCATAACAGCATCCACCCATCAAATCATCCACCAATCACAGCACCCCCATCACAACATCACCCATTACAGCATCCATCCATCACTGCATCAACCCATCTAAGCATCCACCCATCACATCATCCACTCATCACAGCATCCACCCATCACAGCATCCATCCATCACAGCGTCCCCCATAACAGCATCCCCATAACAGCATCCACCATCAAATCATCCAAATCAATCACAGCATCTCTATATCACAACATCACCATTACAGCATCCACCCAACACTGCATTAACTCATCTAAGCATTCACCCACACATCATCTACCTCCATCATGGCATTCCACTATCACAGCATCTATCCATCACAGCAAGGTTCTCTATATAGAAGTATTCCCTGCACAGCATTCACCTATTCTAAATTATTTTACTAACGCAGTAATCTCATCACAACGTCTCTTGGAAGCTACCTCACCTACTAACTAGCACACCATCACATCCTCCTCCCATAACACAGACAGGCAGACAGGCAGGCAGGCAGGCAGTCAGGCAGGCAGGCAGGCAGGCAAGCAGGCAAGCAGGCAGGGGCGCGCGCACACACACACACACACACACACACATCCCCGCGCTTATTAAAAAAAATGTGCTAAATACCTCTCTAGGAAAATATTCCAGCGTCCTCTGTTACGTCAGCCAGTAATTAATATCTTTAATTAAATACATATTTTTTATTTTTTTGAGACCCTAACAGATTACTACAAAATTTACTATAAGGTTCCCGAATAAAAAAAATTACCCCGTGCTACAAAATTAAGCATCGAGACATTACTCACTGGATCTTTGACCCCCCTATAGAAAAAATAATTAGATGTTGATGTAATTATCTATCCGCTGTTTATATATTGATACAGTACTTAATATACACCGTATGTATGCACTAATAATACCTTATATCTTTAGATGGGTAGCTTAAGAAATATTAAACTATTAAGAGACACGCAGTTAAATATAAACCCCGACAGACAGACATAGTTAGTTTAAACATAGTGTAAACTGACAGCCACACATGTACTGTAGAGTATTTTCAGGTTGGGTCTCAAACACATTAAACACATGTGATGGGAAGTGAGTGAATCGAGCGGGTCGATGTGGGTCACAGTTCAACGATATGGTGAAGCTGTGTAAACATGGTTGATTAAATGCGAGCGTGTGCGTGTGAGGGTGAGTGTACGTACATGATGGTGTGTGCGTGTGAGGATGATGGGAGGGGGTGCGCATGTGTGCGTGTGAGGATGATGGGAGGATGAGTACGTACATGAGTGTGTACGTGCATAAGGGTGCGTACGTGTGTGTACGTGCATAAGGGTGTGTACGTGTATAAGGGTGTGGGCGTGTAAGGGTGAGTGTACAGCCAGGGTCAAAAGTTCGTGTGAAGCAGCATCGACCCTAAATGAGATGAAACAACACACCCGCACCAGATGACAGTCAGGGTAAGTATGTTAGGAGACTCATTCCCGTGACTCACTTTCAGTTTTCAAGAACTTTTTACCCTGACTATACAGTGAGGGTGTGTACGTATGTGTGTGTGTGTGTGTGTGTGTGTGTGTGTCTGTGTGTGTGTGTGTGTCTCTTTTGCGTTTCCTCTATTAATATATATTGATGTGCCTTTCTAAGAGAGTAAAACAAACTTTAATAATAATAATAATATTCTGTCAGTAACATTCTAAAATTATACTAACAATAAAATACTGAAGCGCAAATTTTCCATGAAAAAATTGCAGGAAAAATGGTAAATATATCCCAGCAGCTTGAGATCCTAACCTGTAGTCTTTTACACTTCACTGGTGTGTACGCTGGATTTTATTATTTTTATTATTTTTATTTTTATTATTATTATTATTATTATTATTATTATTATTATTATTATTATTATTATTATTATTATCTTTATTATTATTATTATATTTATTATTATTATTATTATTATTATTACTATTATTATTATTATTATTATTATTATTATTATTATTATTATTATTATTATTATTATTATCTTTATTATTATTATTATCTTTATTATTATTATTATTATTATTATTATTATTATTATTACTACTTCACACACACACACACACACACATCCCCACACACATCCCCACACACTATCATCATCCCCACACACACATACTTCCACACACACCCCACACACACACACATCCCACATCATTCCATCCCTACTACTACTACTATCATCTTAATAACATTCTCATCATCATCCCCACACACACACACACACACACACACACACACACATCCCCACACACACACACACACACACACACACATCACATTATCTCATTTACACACACATTATTATTATTATTATTATTATTATTATTATTTTTTTTTTTTATCTCTGGACACTGGGATGGACATATGCAAATCAGTTTTAGCCCTCCATCTGCACAGATAATAATTGTAAATAACACACATGATAATCATCTCCGAACTCTTACACATAATCTAACTAGTTATATAAACAAAATTTATAACAGGTGTGAAAAATATAAAAGTTTTGTGAAAGTCATGAAGGGTCTCGTATTGATCAAATGTACACGGAACACTTCTAGATGAAACCGATTTCTGCATCCTCCGCGAAACGCCTTATTCGTCCTCAACAATAATTTCTCATTCATTAATCGTCAGAAGCTACTGCTGTTATGTTCCCAACTCCCCTAAATGATCCTATTAGTTTCCTTAGGTGGGTAGCGTCACGTTACAGGCCAAATGGGTCCCAATTTTAATAGACCGTAAAGTAACAAAACCTTACGATTAGTGTAATGGACCAACCTTAATCAACAGCAGTCCTAAATGGACTCATTTGTATTGGTTAGGTTAAGCTGGTTTGTGGCCTATGAGAACTGGGGGCCCCAATCACCTACAGCCACCTCTCTATGCCCGTCGTTTGTCAACAGTTCACCATCAATCAACACCCGTCATAAAAGTGTGTTGTAACTCCTTCAGATGATCTCATTTGATGTTTCCCTAATAAGACTATCACACGCATCCAATTAATTACGCCTAAACAAGCGCACCACATCCAGCCCTCCACCCCTCCCCTACACCATCAAGGGTATCGCCATCACCATCGACAAACATCCCTCACTCACCCTACTCTTTAAACCAACATTTAAGACCCATGAACCAAGCCAAGAGTTCCCCCCCCCCTCCCCCCACACACACAGGCGAGAGGGGATGTGTGAGAAGTACTGGGAGATATTTTAAGACAAGCGACTGACTAAACTTAGGCTCTAGACACAGGTGGTGGGACGCCTGGCAGAAGAAGGTTGGACCAGAGGCTGAAAGTGGAGGAAAATACAGTCAACAGAATTAACACAAAATAGAGACAGGAAAAATGGAAAGAGGATGAAAACACCAAGAAGTATCGTTTGGGTGTTTATAGAAGCATCGGTACAGGAAATGGAAGGGTTGTGGATGATTGCAGTGGGCAGCTGAAAGATGAGTGGAGGCAGGCGGGGAGTGAGAGGAATGAGAATGAGGGGAGGGGGGAAGGGGAGAGAGGTCGTGTGTAAATTTGCATGTAAGGTGGCTTTGGGCGGTGCGGGTCAAGAATTTTGTTAGCGAATAGTGTTGGGGGAGTTGTCGGGTTAGGGGAGGGGGGGGGGGAAGGGCATTCGCTTGTGGTGTCAATATTTTGTGAAGTTTTATACAAGGATATGTACATCTGGGGTTAGAATGTTTATGTGATGTATTGATAAATTGAGGTGTTAAGTATGTGCTCCTATAATCAAACAGAGTCAGGTTGGGTAAAAACTTATCATTAATCAATTAGAAAAAAAATCAATAAATAGATTGTATCATAATTGAATGAAAACAAGAGGACACAGGAGAAATAAGAAATAAAAAACCTCAAGATAGCTTAGTTCCCCAGCGAGTAGTTTTCTTTATAACATTTTCCTGGTGTTTAATCCCCTCTCTCACACATCTTAACAATGAAGTAATTAACTTAGGATCCGATAAAAACATGAGTCAAGAGGTAAGACGGTGGTATTGGGTAAGACTGTACCTCTTACTTTCAGTGACACAGTAACTCGATACGTCATTGCAAAATCATTATTGAGTTGGTGTCATTCTCCCCTTTACTTTGTCATCTCGGAACTTCATAATCCCCTTCAGGATGTGAACCCCTTCCCCAGGACTCCACAACCACACCCAGGACTTCACAGCCTCCACAGGACTTCACAGCCTCCCCAGGACTTCACAACCTCACCCAGGACTTCACAGCCTCCAAAGGACTCCACAACCACACCCAGGACTTCACAGCCTCCACAGGACTCCACAACCACACCCAGGACTTCACAGCCTCCACAGGACTTCACAGCCTCCCCAGGACTTCACAACCTCACCCAGGACTTCACAACCTCCCCAGGACTTCACAACCACACCCAGGACTTCACAGCCTCCACAGGACTTCACAGCCTCCCCAGGACTTCACAACCTCATCCAGGACTTCACAGCCTCCACAGGACTTCACAGCCTCCACAGGACTTCACAGCCTCCCCAGGACTTCTGACCTCACCCAGGACTTCACAACATCCCCAGGACTTCTGGCCTCCACAGGACTTCTAGCCTCCCAGGATTTCACAACCTACCCAGGACTTCACAGCCTCCACAGGACTTCACAGCCTCCACAGGACTTCACAGCCTCCCCAGGACTTCACAGCCTCCCAGCACTTCCACAACCTCACCCAGGACTTCTGGCCTCCACAGGACTTCACAACCTCCCCAGGACTTCTAGCCTCACCCAGACTTCACAGCCTCCACAGGACTTCACAACCTCTGCCCAGGACATCACAGCCTCACAGAGCTTCACAACCTCACCCAGGACTACAGCCTCCACAGGACTTCACAACCTCACCCAGGACTTCACAGCCTCTACAGGACTTCACACCCTCACCGGGACTACAACCTCACCCAGGACTTCACAGCCTCCACCCAGGTCTGCAACCTCCCCAGGACTTCACAGCCTCTGGGACTACAGCCTCCCCAGGACTACAGCCTCACAGGACTTCTGGCCTCCCCGGGACTTCACAGCCTCCCCAGGACTTCACAACCTCCCCGGGACTTCTAGCCACCCCGGGACTTCTAGCCTCCCCGGGACTACAGCCTCCCCGGGACTACAGCCTCCACCTAGGACTTCACAGCCTCCCCTGGACTTCACAGCCTCCCCTGGACTTCACAGCCTCCCCTGGACTTTACAGCCTCCCCAGGACTTCACAGCCTCCCCAAGTTCCCCAGCCTCCCCAGGACTTCACAGCAGCCTTCTCCAGGAGTCACAGCCTCCCCAGGACTACAGCCTCCCCAGGACTTCTGGCCTCCCCAGGCTTCACAGCCTCCCCAGGATTTCAAGAAAGCCTCCCCAGGATTTCACAGCCTCCCCCAGGATGTCACAGCCTCCCCCAGGACTTCACAGCCTCCCCCAGGACTTCACCCATTCCTCATGTGATTTTTATTTTCCTGCATGACATCAATTTGTAACATATAAACTAAAGAGACATCAACACTGACCAACACCCAAACGAAGGTGGTGGTGGTGGTTGTAGTTGTATTGATGGTGGTGGAGGTGACGGTGGTTGTGATGGTGGTAGTGGTGGTGGTTGTAATGAGATGGTCTTGGTTGTAGTGTGATGGTGGTGGTTGTAGTGTGATGGTGGTGGTTGTAGTGTGATGGTGGTGGTAGTGTGATGGTGGAGGTAGTGTGGTAGAGGTAACGTGGTGACGGTAGTGTGGTAGTGGTAGCAGTGGGGTGATGGTAGTGTAGTGGTGGTGGTGGTGTGGTAACAGTGGAGGTGTGAAAGTGTGGTGGTAGGAATAGCCTCAAATCTCTTTCACTTTACGTAGGCGAGCTAAAAACAGATACTGTAGTAGCTATGGGGAGGGAGGGAGGGGGCGGGAGGGAGGGGGGGAGGGTGGGAGGGAGGGGAGTTAGGAGGAAGGGAGAGGAGTTAGGAGGAAGATGCCCTATAGACGACGACGATGATGATGATGATGATGATGGTGATAATGTAGATGGATGACATATCAGGGGAAGTAGACAATAGACATGGATGAATTAGAGGTTTGGTCCTGGATGATAAGGAGGTGTAGATGTGGATGATTGTGATGAAGACGGATGGATAATGGATGAATGGCGATAGATGTGGATAGATTGGAATGGTAACAGCTGTAGTGATGATTTGGTATAGTGATTACTGTAGTGGTGATAACTTAGTATGATGATTGCTGTAATAGTGACTTGGTATGGTGATTGTTGTAGTGGTGACTTGATATGGTGATAGCTCTGATAATGACGTTATAGTGATAGCTGTGGTGGTAGCTTGGTATGGTGATTATTGCAGTGGCGATGACTTTATGGTGATTGTTGTAGTGGTAGGGTGTGTCATACGGAGGCGAATTTTTTTTTTTTTGAGTTTGAAAAATTGGCCCATGGTATTAATGATGTAGTTCTACGTGCAGAATCATGTGATATCTTCAGATTTGAAAAGTTTTCATTTTTTGCTAGGTAGATTTTAACTTGAAAACTTATGAAAATTCAGTATTCCCACCCTTTTACCAACACCACTAAATAGCTTATTTAAAGTAAAGTAAATGTATCAGGTTAATTTATTAGGATGAAAATGATCCAGAATAGTGAAACGAATGATCTTGACACATTTATTAAATTTAATATTCCTTTAGAAAACAAAATCATCAAATGCAAAAACCGGTTTTACTACTACGACCCGGTGTTGCTGCACACCATAGAGAACATGTCTTTCTTGCTTCTGTTTCTACTCATCACCTCCCTGTTGACCACCTGAGCTCGGATGTAGCCTTCCCTCCTCTCTTGGCTGTACACGTGACTGCTGGCCTCGCTCACTTGCTGTACACAGCGCTCTATACTCTGGGTGTGCGAGGGCCAGGCAGGGACATGCATGGGGTTGTCCAGGAAAGCTCTGACTTGAACATTGGTGAGGCTGCAGGTAAGAGGGAGTGCCAGCCCTGGATGTTATCAGATCTGAGATCAGTGAGGGGTCTTGGCACCTAGATTGACTTCAGGAGTCTTCCTGACCCTGAAGGAATCGTCTCCAACTGATTCGTCATGCTTAGATCCTCTCATAAGTCTCATATCAAGATCTTTTTGACTGCCACTCTTCTCTCCTCCTCATCCTTACTGCAGAGCATTGTCTGCAGAACTGCCTCGGGATGAGCATACCAGGAAGATCTCCTCACAGTCTGCTCCACAATTTGAACAACCTTCCTTGGCTGACTCCTCAGGAGCTCAAGCTGGAAGAGAACATGCCTCGGACCTTCGGAGAACGATGACTTGACCTTGGTGTTGAACCAATTTGGCAAGTAGACACTCACGATGAATTGGACAATAAGTCTCAGGTTGTGAAGCTGGTTCCTTTTCAGTTTATGATGAGCGACCCAAATTCTGCAGAACCTGAGAGCCGTTGTGAGCCACCTAGAATGTGAGACTGGACCTATCTGCAGGTAAGCAAGTCTATCAGGCATGACCCCAGTTTTTATGGCACTGCAAATCATGTAACCATAGTACTGGTCAGTACTCAGGTGATCAATGACAGTATGTGCAAGCTCAACGAGTGGAGGGCCAACTGTGATTTTTTCAAAGCTCGGATTTATTTCTAACTCAGTGGCAGAGTCCAGCATCTTGCCAAGAGGACCAGACCATCTGTTGTTAGAAAGAGTCTTGCCATCCAGCTCCTGGATCAGATGTCTGAGTGGCAACTCGTTGGTTTGGAGGTCACAAACAATCCAGACCAGCTTCCTCCCAATCTTCCGCTCTATCCACTGTATGACCCCCCCTTGCCACCCTGTGTTCGTGTTGGTGCTGTCCCCTCCAATGGCCTGCAGGGTCTGGTCTACGTTCCTCTCTCTGAGCCAGTTCACAATGTTATCTGCCACTATCTCAGCTGGTTTCCTGATGTCATCTCTCTCTGGAGTGAAATACCACAAATACTTCCCTCCTGGTTCCCTGCAGCAGGAGTAGTGTTCCTCCTTCACCATGGCAGGGAACAACTTGTCAGATCTCCAACTTTCATGAACACTTTAGTGTCATCCACTTCTCCCATCAAAAAGAACAAACAATTGATTCCATTTTTTCTTATCCCTTATCAGAAAACTCCTCTTCTAGGTTACTATTTATTAAGTTTCTCCTGGGCTCTCCTTACTTTTGTTATGATCTATCACCAGGTGAACATCATCAGGTGTTATCAAATACCACCGTCAATCCAGGCAGCTGTTGCTGCTATCTCTGCAGTTTCTCTGAAATTAGTGTGGTGTCGCATGCTGGCCAGAGCTATGCTCGAGGATATCTTTCCTATTTCGAATCTTATGCCTGGAAGGTTTGGGATCGTATTTTTCTGGGTTAGAATAAAGTCTGCCCATTCCTGCAATTAGCACTCGGATCAGCCATGGGGAAGTCATTAAACTCTGAATCAGCTTGACTCCAATCATCGGCCTTTTTTACCTCACCCTGGACCTTCTCAAGTCTCTTTTCCTCGGCAACTCTTCTCCTCTTCTGTCTCTCTGTGGCAGCCTCCTGTCTCTTGGACTCCGGAATATCTTGGCTAGAAATCATGAGAGCCCCTATACTGCCAGTCTTCTCTCTGTGCTTTGACAAATGCCAGTTCGATCACAGGAATCTTCAGTTCACGCTTGCAAATACAGGAGATGTGGGCCTCGGATTTACAGTCACGATCGCATCCAAACTCAGGACAAGAAGACAATTGGGCTTGCAGAAGTAATTATGTCAAATAACTGGGTCAGTTGCTTGCTTAAAGCTGTCCTTAACTGCAAGTTTTCCTCTCCCAAAGAGATATCTGCCTTTCCCCCAACTGGCTAGCAGTCTCTCACTAATCTTCTTCTGACTTGTTATGACTGGAGGCTTGAAGTGAGCGTTAGCCCAGAGTGTACTGTGCCAAGACAGCTTTGGTCATATCACTGGCAATGTCTTTGTTTGTGTAAGTTCTTTGGTTCTTTTTCACTGGTTGCTGAAGTTAAAAACACCGTATCTCAAGCATCTCTCAATGTAAACTCCGGCTTCCAGGCTCTCTCCCAGACCCAAGATAGTGACTGAGATGAAGCGGTTACTGGTTCCTCGTCCTGACACAAGCAGCCATCGCAAATATTATCAACTTATAAATGCATCAGAATCTGAAACAGAAAAAAATATTGTTAGTTGGGTTGTTAAAGAATGAAGTCAGAAAGCAATGTTCACTATTTAATTGTAATGCACTAATGCAGCTGTACGTTAGAATTTCGATAAATTTCACGGTAAAATTTACCTAGCAAAAGGTTGCAAAATATTGAAACTGAAATTATTTTCTGTTTATATACACTAAAATCTACCAAAAAAGTGATGGGCCATTAGTTTTAGCTGATCTTCCCTCCTATGACACACCCTAATGGGCAGAGTCCCAGACTCTCGATCGCCGGATTATGAGGGGTTAAGATGGTACCTCCGTGAGGTCGCCTGGCAGCAGTCAGGTAGAAATGGGTGAGGTCACAACAATTGATCGTGACTATAATATATTCACTAGTATACTATGTAAAGCACAAGAACAAAATATATCATACAGAAAAATGTAAGGAGGGCAAAGAGGGAAAACGAAATCAGGATAGCAAGAGAACCCAAGGCGAATCCTAAGGGATTTTTCCAGGTAAAAAAAACAAAGGTCAAGGACAAAGTGGGACCTTTAAAGTCAGAAAGAGGGGAAGTGATCGATGATAGTGAGAAAATAAGCAAAGCATTAAACGGCTACTTATCAGTTTTCACAGAAGAAATTCACGAGGAATTTCCAGAGGTGGAACTGATATTTAGGGGAAATGAGGAAGAGAAATTAAAAAATATCACTATCATAAAAGAGGATGTTCTTAAGAAGACAAATAAATTAAAGAAGACAAAATACCCCCAGAAAATTTCCCTCGAGTTTTGAAAGAGTGTAAGGAACAGATTAGCGGACCTCTCGTAAATATATTTACAAAATCATTAGACATGGGAGTTGTGCCAGACTTGTGGAAACAGGCAAATGTAGTACCCATATTGAAAAAAGGAGACAGAGCATCAGCGTCAGGTATCTACGACTCTCAACATGGGTTTACAAAGGGAAAATCTTGTCTAACAAGTCTGCTGACGTTTTTTAGGAAAGTCTTCGAGATAGTAGATAATGACGAAAATTACGATGATATTTACTTAGACTTTAGCAAAGCGTTTGACAGAGTAACGCATCAGAGGCTTCTGAGAAAAGTTAGGCTCATGGTATCGAGGGGAAAGTTATAAATTGGATAAATTCATGGCTCACCGATAGAACACAGAGGGTCAGCGTAGATGGTGTTAAATCTGAGTGGAGCTGTGTAACCAGTGGGGTTCCCCAGGGGTCAGTACTGTGCCCACTCTTGTTCATAATCTACATAAACGATCGAGATACTAGGATCGGCAGTGACTTAAGCAAGTTTGCGGATGACACCAAAATAGGGCGGCAGATTAATTCAGGGCAGGATGCAAATGCATTACAGAAGGATTTAAATAAACTGCAGGAGTGGTCAGCAAAATGGTAAATGAAATTCAACACCAGCAAGTGCAGCGTACTTAATATTGGAAGAAAAAATACTGTCAATGTATACAGCCTTAACAACATCAACCTAGAGAAGTCGACTTATGAAAGAGACTTAGGGGTACTTGTAAGCCCGGACCTACGGCCTAGAAAACAGTGCGTTAATGTTCGAAATAAGGCAAACAAAGTATTAGATTTTATATCTTGACGTGTAAGTAATAAGAGTGCAGAGATGTTATTGCAACTAATTCTTGTTCTAGTCAGGCAGCACCTCGATTATGCTGTTCAGTTCTGGTACCCTTATTATAGAATGGATATCAATTCACTGGAGTCAGTGCAGCGAAGAATGACGAAAATAATTCCGGGACTTAGAAACCTTATATATCAAGATAGGTTAAAGAAACTAAACTTGCATTCCTTAGAAAGACGAAGAGCGTGGGGAGATATGATAGAAGTATTTAAGTGGGTGAAAGAATCAATAAAGGAGATATAAAGTTCTTATAATATCCGAGCAGGATAGGACTCGTAGCAACGGATTTAAGTTGGATAAGTTTAGATTTAGGAAAGAGGTATATAGGAACTGTTTCATAGGGTGGTCGACGAGTGGAACAAGCTTAACAACTTTGAAGTAAGTGCTGGAACGCTAGTTGGATTCATGGATGATAGAGAGTGGTAGTAACTCTCGACAGGAGCTGCCATGCACAAGCCAAACGGCCTATTGTAGACTCCTTATTTTCTTATGTTCTTATTTTACCTGAATATTTGACATCCTAACGTTAACCTAACCTAACCGGGTTCCATGACAAAATCCCCATCGGACAAAATCCCCGCGGACAAAAGCCCCGCGGACAAAAACCCCGCCGGACAAAAAACCCACCAGACATAAACCCCACCTTTCCGGACAAAAACCCAACCGGAGAAAACCCACAACGGACAAAATCCCCTCATAGTAAAAAATATAAAAAATCTATTTAAAGTTTATAATAGCGAACATTATGAAATGTAATTTATATGCCAAAAGATAAATTAAAACTATATAAGCATCAACATTTATCTCATGTTAAAAAAATAAGACAAAATCTAATTGGAGTTTTTAATGATTTCTTATAAATCCACTTTGACAATATCTCTTACTAAGACGACGTATGGACCAAATGAAGTGTAGGTTATACTGAACTATATTCATATCATAAGCGTATATTATGCCCAATGCCTCTGAACATTTCGTGCAATGTCTTTCAAGATCTCTGGTTTCCCGCCTTACACGTTTTTGAAGTGGTTGCCCTCTCGCGTCAAGTGTAAGTTGCATGGACACAATGGCTGCGCTTTTCCTGGTGCATTCAATAGCAGTCTAACTTGTAGGGTGACAGTAGCCCACCAGCTGTTGGAATCCACGAATCCAGCTCTCAAAGAGGTTGTTGGTGCAGTATTCGTTGTCAATTGTTGCTAGGTTTACATTCCATTTCTCTGGTGGGAATAATAGAGAAATCATCCGCACTCGCATTGTCACAGGACCTGGATATTGTCTGGTCTGGCCAATGCGGCGGTATGTGCTGGTGACGTAGTTCGCATCAAAGTAATCAACGAGGTCTTCAAGTCCATATGGAGTATTGTCTTTTATGTAGTCCATTCCATCAGAAACACGATCAACAGGAAGAAAGGCAAGTCCATCTAGCATGCCACAGAAATGCTTCATATCGTCATCTTCTTTGTATCGGTTACTCAGCCCAAGGCTCTGGATTTTTCGCCAGGAACTTTGTGTCAAGTGCTAGAAACACACCTTAGCATTAACATGTAGACCCAACTTGTTGCTGATGGCATTCAGGGATGCTTGCTGGAAGTGGGTGATTGTTGTTGTGACATCCATGTAAAATCCAAGTTCCTCTTCCTTGTCATGAACTGCTATCAACATTTCTTCATATATCTCTTGGGATTTACCAGACAGGAAGGAATAATCACAGCTCACTTCAGATTCTCCTAGAGGGGCACGGATGATGTCTAGTTGTTCAAATATAGATGGTGCACAGGTAAAAGTCCCATCCACATACCACGTGTCGGAATCTGCCAGATGACGTAGACCTTCCTTGGTGGCAAACATGATGATACGGTTCCTTGCTTCTATCCCACTGTCATGAATTAGGAAAGGGTATGGGTCTGATCCACCTGTCATTGTCCACTCGCCTTCAATTCTTAACTCTTGAAGAAATGATGGATATTTACAATGAGGAAAATATTGAGGCTTAAATAGAGCTATAATTTATTTTTTTTCCATATAACTTACACTTCATAATGTTCCACACATACTTTGTCTTAGTAAAAGATTTTGTTTTATTTTTTAATATGGGGGGAATTTTGTCTGTTTTGGGATTTGTCCGGTGGGGTTTTTGTCCAGTAAGGTAGGGCTTGTATCCGGTGGGGTTTTTGTCCGGTGGTATTTTTGTCCGCGGGGTTTCTGTCCGCGGGGTTTTTGTCCTAGGGGATATTGTCCGGTGGGAATTTTGTCCGAATCCCAACCTAACCTATCTTCATCTCTTGCCATGAGTCATTGCTATCCACACACCCCAACACAGAGATCCTATACCAGGGGATGACCCTGCAAGGGATGACCCAGGAGGAACTGAGGCACTCTCTTTTTCTTATTTAATGATCTGGAACAAATAATTAATCACCGTACACGTGTTCCGGATCGACACGATCAACTTGCTAACATTCTTGATCTTTGTTTTACCTCTAACCCCTCATACTATTCATACTCAATTTATGCCCCCTTAGGGTCTTCTGTCACAATCTTATTTCTATTAAATCAAACTGGGCACGACCACCTCCCCCACCCCCCTCTAAACGCCAACTATGGCACTATCGGAGGGTAAACTGGCAATCCTTGCGAGAATTCTTCTTCGTCTTTCCTTGGGATGAATGTTGCCTTTCCACTCGGGACGCCTCGGTATGACTGCATTTATCCCATCTTCTACCAAAATTTTCACTTTACAATCATGGTTTGATCGCTCCTGTTCTCTTTCTTGTAGGGAGAGAGATAGGGCGTATCAAGTTATGAAACTATCTCCTTCTCCTATTAGCTACTCCTCTTTCATTACTTCCAGGAATCGTTGTATGGTTATTCTTCGTAGGACCAAGAGGAATTTTATAAAAAGAAAGATCGCTGACATGACTAACTCTTCTTCTAGTAAATCCTTCTGGTCCTTAACCAAAAAACATCTGTAATAACTTTTGCACTCCCTCTTTTCCTCCTCTCTTCCGACCTGATAACTCTATAGGCAACTCTCCCCCTGATAAAGCCAATCACTTTGCCACTTTATTCTCCTCTAACTCCACCTAAGACGATTTCAACTCTATTCCTCCTACTCCTTCTCCTCCGACCGAACCTACGCATTTCCACTCGTAGGGTTGCTGGTGTGTTATCCAGGTTGGATGTGAGTAAGGCACATGGACCAGACGGAATACCCCCTCGTGTTCTGAGGGAGTGTGATGAAATTCTAGCCCCTGTGCTTGCACGCCTATTTCGCCTTTGTCTCAAAAAACAAAGTTTTCCTTCTTCTTGAAAGCATGCCTCGGTTCAGCCCACCCCGAAAAATCTGACCATTTTAATCCCTCTA
>NW_024755458.1:0-16788 GCF_018991925.1 Homarus americanus
CGACCAATGGACTTTGTTATACTCGATGAGGGGCCTTTGTTTTACTCTATCAGGGGACTTTGTTATTCTCGATGAGGGCCCTTGTTATACTCGATTAGGGAACTTTGTTTTACTCGATCAGTTGAATTTGTTATTCTCGAACAGGGGACTTTGTTATACTCGAGCAGGAGGCTTTGTTATACACGATCAGGGGATTTTGTTATACTCGATCAGGGGACTTTGTTATTCTACACCAGGGGACTTTGTTATACTCGATCACGGGACTTTGTTATACTCGATCAGAGGACTTTGTTGTACTCGATTAGGGGCCTTTGTTATACTCGATGAGGGGGCTTTGTTATACTCCACCAGAGGCCTTTGTTATACTAAACCAGGGGACTTTGTTATACTCGATCAGGGGACTTTGTTATACTCGATCAAGGGACTTTGTTATACTCGATCAGGGGCCTTTGTTATACTCGATCAGGGGACTTTGTTATACTCGACCAGGAGACTTTGCTATACTTGTCAGGGAACTTTGTTTAACGCAATCAGGGGACTTTGTTATACTCGATCAGGGACTTTGTTATACTCGACCAAGGGAATTGTTATCGCTCGATCAGGGGACTTTGTTATACTCAATCAGGGTTCTTTGTTCTACTCCATCATGGGACTTTGTTATACTAAACCAGTGGACTTTGTTTTACTCGATCCAGGGACTTTGTTACACTCGGTTGAGGACTTTGTTATACTCGATTAAGGAGCCTTTGTTGTACTCGATTAGAGGACTTTGTTATACTCGACCAGGGGACTGTTTTATATACTTGATCAGGAAACTTTGTCATTCTCTACTAGAGGCCTTTGTTATATACTCAATCGATTGGACTTTCCTATGTTGACCAATGGACTTTGCTATACTCGATGAGGGGCCTTTGTTATACTCGATAAGGGGACTTTGTTATGCTCGACCAGGGGACTTTGTTATACTCGATCAGGGGATATGTTATACTCGATCAGGGACTTTGTAATACTTTCGATCAAGGGGACTTTGTTATACTCGATCAGGGGACTTTGTTATACTCGATCAGGTGCGCTGTTATATACTCGATCAGGGGACTTTGTTATACTTTCGACCAGGAGACTTTTATACTTGTCAGTGAACTTTGTTAAACGCAATCAGGGACTTTGTTATATGCTGATCAGGGACTTTGTTACTCGACCAAAGGGACTTTGTTATGCTCGATCAGGACTTTGTTATATACTCAATCAGGGTTCTTTGTTCTACTCCATCCTTGGGACTTTGTTATACTAAACCAGGGACTTTGTTTTACTCGATCAGGACTTTTATTTACACTCGATTTGGGGACTTTGTTATACTCGATTAAGACCTTTGTTATACTCGATTAGGGGACTTTGTTATACTCGACCAGGGACTTTTTTTATACTTGATCAGGGGACTTTGTCATTTCTGCAGAGGCCTTTGTTATACTCAATCAGTGGACTTTCTATATTTGACCAATGGACTTTGCTGCTTATATACTCGATGAGGGGCCTTTGTTATACTCGATAAAGAGGACTTTTGTTATGCTCGACCAGGGGACTTTTGTTATACTCGATTAGGGACTTTTGTTATACTCGACCAGAGGACTTTATTATACTCGATCAGGGGATATGTTATATACTCGATCAGGGGACTTTGTTATACTCGATCAGAGGACTTTGTTATACTCGACCAGGACGCTGTTATAATCGAAAACTTTGTTATACTCGACCAGGAGAATTTGTTATACTCGATAAAGGGACTTTGTTACAATCCACCAAGGACCCTGTTAAACTCAGTTCAAGTTCTTTGTTATACTCGTCAGGGGCTTTGTTATACTCGATCAGGGACATATACTCGACCAGGGGACTTGTTATAATCGATAAGGGGACTTTGTTCATGCTCGATCTGAGGACTTGTTATACTGGGCCAGAAGACTTGGGTATACTCGATCAGGTATATTTATACTCGAGCAGAATTTGTTATAATGGACCAGTGGACTATGTCATATACTCGATCAGGGGACTTTGTTATATACTCGTCAAGGGGCTTTGTTATACTCGATTAGGGTTGCTGTTGCATACTCGACAGGGGACTTTGTTATAATCGATAAGGGGACTTTTGCTATACTTGGCCGGGGACTTTTTTATACTCGATCAGATTGCTTTTGTTATACTGGACAGGGGACTTTTATATTCGATTTGAAGGCTTTTCTACGCGACCAGGATACTTTGTTGGCCGCACTCGATCCAGGAGACTTTGTTTATACTCCACCAGGGACCTTGTTATACTCGATCGTGGGACTTTTGTTATTCTCGATGAGGGGCCTTTGTTATACTCGATCGGGGTACTTTGTTTTTACTCGGTCAGTTGAATTTGTTATACTCGAACAGGGGACTTTGTTATGCTACTCCGAGCAGGAGGCTTTTTTTTATACTCGATCAGGGGACTTTGTTATACTTACTCGATCAGGGACTTTGTTATACTCGATTAAAGGCTTTTGTTATACTCGATGAGGGAGCTTTCTTATATATCCGCGGTGCTGTTATACTAAACCAGGGGACATTGTTATGCTCGATCAGGGGACTTTGTTATACTCAATCAGGGGAGTTTAATATATACTTGATTAGGGGCCTTTGTTATACTTTCGATGAGGGGGTGTTGTTATACTCGACCAGGGGACTTTTGTTATCCTCGATCAGGGACTTTGTTATACTCGATGGGGGGCCTTTGTTATACTCGATGAGGGGAGTTTTGTTATACTCGATCCCAGGGGCCATTGTTGCGCATACTCTATAGGGGACTTTGTTATACTCGATCAGTGGACTTTGTTACACACTCGACCAGGGGACTTTGTTATACTCGATCAGGGGACTTTGTTATACTCGATCAGAGGTTTTTTATACTCGATTAAGGGGACTTTTGTTATACTCGATTAGGAGCCTTTGTGTGTCATACTCGATGAGGGGCATTGTTATACTTTCGACCTGGGGACTTTGTTTTCCTCGATCAAGGGACTTTGTTATACTCTCGATCAGGGGCCTTTGTTATACTCGATGAGGGGACTTTGTTATGCTCGATGGGGAGGACTTTGTTATACTCGACCGGGGTCTTTTGCTATACTCTTCAGGGAACTTTGTTAAACTCAATCAGGGACTTTTGTTATACTAAACCAGGGACTTTGTTATACTCGATCAGGACTTTGTTATATACTCGATTAGGGACTTTGTTTATACTCGATTATGAGCCTTTGTTTATACTCGATTAAGGGCTTTATTATGCTCGACCAGGGACTTTCTTATACTCGACCAGGGAAGCTTTTTATAATTGATCAGGGAATTTGTCATTTCGACCAGAGGCGCTGTTATACTTTCGAGGCAGTGGACTTTCTACATTTGACCAATGGAGTTTGCTATAATCGATGAGGGGCCTTTGTTATACTTGATTAGGGACTTTGTTATGCTCGACCAGGGGACTTTGTTATATACTCGATTAGGGACTTTGTTATACTCGACGAGAGGACTTTGTTATACTCGATCAGGGACCTTGTAATACTTGATTAGGGACTTTGTTATACTCGATCAGGGGCTTTGTTATACTCGATGAGAGGACTTTGGTATACTCGACCAGGGGCCTTTGTTATACTCGAAAAGCATTTATACTGGACCAGGGGACTTTGTTATACTCGATGAGGACTTTGTTATACTCGATCAGGAAACTTTTGTTATACTCGATCAAGGGGACTTTGTCTTACTCGATCAGGGCCCTTTGCTATATACTCGACCAGGGGACTTTGTTATAATCGATCAGGGGAATTTGTTATGCTCGATCTGGGGACTTTTGTTATACTGGACAGGGAACTTTGTTATGCCGATCTGGCGATTTTTGTTATACTTGGCCAGGGGACTTTTTTATACTCGTCAAGGTTACTTTGTTATATGTACTCGACAGGGGCCTTTGTTATACTCGATTAGAAAACTTTGTTATACTCGACCAGGAGACTTTGTTATAATCGATCAGAGGACTTTGGTGGCACACCACCATGGACTTTGTTATACTCGATCAGGGGATATGTTATATTCGATCAGGGACTTTGTTATACTCGATCAGGGGACTTTGTTATACTCGTCAGGGGCTTTGTTATACTCGATTGGGGACTTTGTTATACTCGATCAAGGGCCCTTGGTTATACTCGACCAGGGGACTTTGTTATAGAAATCGATAAGGGGACTTTGTTGTATCGATCTGGGGACTTTTGTTATATGCTGGGCCAGGAGACTTTGTTATACTCGATCAGGTCATATGTTATATACTTCGATCAGGGGAATTTGTTATACTGGACCAGTGGACTATGTTATACTCGATCAGGCTACTTTGTTATACTCGATCAGGGAACTTTGTTATACTCGTCAGGGGGCTTGTTACATTCTCGATTAGGACTTTGTTATACTGGACCAGGGGACTTTTATACTTTCGATGAGAGGACATTGTTATACTCGATCAGGGGACTTTTTCTTATACTCGATCAGGGGACTTTGTTATACTCGATCAGGGGCCTTTCTACTACTCGACCAGGATACTTTGTTGTACTCGATCTGGAGACTTTGTTATATACTCCACCCAGGGACTTTTGTTATACTCGATCAGGCGATATGTTTTCTCGATGAGGGACTTTGTTTTCCTCGACCAGAAGACTGTTTTACTCGATCGGAAATGTTATATACTCGATCAGGTGATATGTTATTTTCGATCAGGGGACTTTCCTGCTTATACTTGACCAATGGACTTTGCTTTACTCGATTAGGGGACTTTGTTATATACTCGATCATGGGCCTTTGTTAAACTCGGTTTTAGTGGGCTTTGTTATATTCCACCAGGGACTTTGCTTTATATACTCGACCAAGGGGACTTTGTTATACTCGGTTTGGGGACTTTGTTAAACTGGACCAGGGGACTTTGTTATATTCGATCAGGGAACTTTTTGTTATACTCGATGGGGACTTTGTTATACTCGATCAGGGGATTGTTGTACTCGATGAGGGGGACTTTATTATACTCGAGTAGGGGACTTTTGTTATTCTCGACCAGGGACTTTGTCATACTCGACCGAGGGGCCTTTGTTGCGCATACTCGATCAGGGGACTTTGTTGTTATACTCGATAAGGGACTTTGTTATACTCGAAAATTTGTTATACTCGATAATGGGACTTATATTAAAACTCGATCAGGGACTTTGTTATACTTGATTAGGGACTTTGTTATACTCGATCCAGGGGACTTTGTTATACTCGATCAGAGGACTTTTGTTATACTCGACCAGGGGCCTTTGTTATAATTGAAAAACTTTGTTATACTCGACCAGGAGATTTTGTTATATACTCGATAAGGGACTTTATTTTTAATCCACCAAGAGGCCCTATGTTAAACTCGGTTCAGAAGGACTTTGTTTTACTCGTCAGGGGGCCTTGTTATACTTGTTCCAGGGACCTTGTTATACTCGACAAGAGTTTTTGTTATAATCGATAAGGGGACTTTCGTATGCTCGATCTACCAGGACTTTGTTATACTGGGCCAGAAGACTTTTGTTATACCGATCCGGGTGATATGTTATACTCGCGATCAGGGGAATTTGTTGCAATGGACCGGTGGACTATGTCATACTCGATCAGAGGACTTTGTGCCATGTCAAGGGGCTTTGTTATACTCGATTAGGGTTCTTTTGTTATACTCGACCGGGGACTTTGTTATAATCGATAAGGGGACTTTGTTATAATCGATAAGGGGACTTTGTTTATACTTTGCCAGGGGACTTTTATACTCGATCAGGTTGCTTTGTTGCCACTGGACCAAGGGGACTTTTTATATACTCGATTAGAGGCTTTTTTTTCTACGCGACCAGGATACTTTGTTGTACTCGATCAGGAGACTTTGTTATACTCCACCCGGGACATATTATACTCGATCATGGGACTTTGTTATTCTCGATAAGGGGCCTTTGTTATACTCGATCAGGGAACTTTTGTTTTACTCGGTCAGTTGAATTTGACTCGAACAGGGGGACTTTGTTATACTCGAGCAGGAGGCTTTGTTGTTATACTCGATCAGGGGACTTTGTTAGCATACTCGATGAGGGTGCTTTGTTGCATACTCCACCAGAGGCCTTTGTTATACTAAGCCCAGGGGACTTTGTTATATCGATCAACAGACGGTATACTCGATCAGGGGAGTTTAATATACTTGATTAGAAGGGCCTTTGTTATACTCGATGAGGGGGCGTTGTTATACTTACTCGACCAGGGACTGTTATCCTCGATCAGGGGACTTTGTTATACTCGATGGGGACTTTTGTTTATATACTCGATGAGGGGAGTTTGTTATACTCGATCAGGGGCCATTGTTATACTCGATGAGGGACTTTGTTATACTCGATAAGTGGACTTTTGTTACACTCGACCAGGGACTTTGTTATACTCGATCCAAGGGGGACTTTGTTATGCTCGATTAGGGGACTTTGTTATATACTCGTCCAGGGGGCTTTGTTATACTCGATCAGGGGACCTTGTTGCATACTCGACCAGGGGATTTTATTTATAATCGATAAGGGGACTTTGTTATGCTCGATCTGAGGACTTTGTTATACTGGGCCCAGAAGACTTTGTTATATTCGATCAGGTGATATGTTTATACTCGATCAGGGGAATATGTTATAATGGACCAGTGGTTTATCAATAATACTCGATCAGGGACTTTGTTATACTCGTCAAAGGGGCTTTTGTTGCTCGATTAGGGTTCTTTGTTATATACTCGACCAGGGGACTTTGTTATAATCGATAAGGGGACTTTTGTTGTTATACTTGGCCCGAGGGACTTTTTTACTCGATCAGGTTACTTTGTTATATACTGGACCAGGGGACTTTTATATACTCGATTAGAGCTTTTTTTCTACGGGACCAGGATGCTGTTGGATCAGGAACTTTGTTATACTCCACCCAGGGACCTTGATATACTCGATCATGGGACTTTTATTTATTCTCGATGAGGGGCCCTTTGTTATACTCGATCAGGGTACTTTGTTTTACTCGGTCAGTTGAATTTGTTATACTCTAACAGGGGACTTTGTTATGCTCGAGCAGGAGGCTTTTGTTATACTCGATCAAGGGGACACATTTATACTCGATCAGGGACTTTGTTATATACTCGATTAGGGGGCTTTTGTTATACTTTCGATGGGGGCTTTGTTATACTCCACCCAGAGGCCTTTGTTATACTAAGCCAGGGGACTTTTGTTATACTCGATCAGCAGACTTTTGGTATATACTCGATCAGGGGAGTTTAATATACTTGGAATTAGGGGCTTTGTTATACTCGATGAGGGGGCGTTGTTATACTCGACCAGGGACTTTGTTATCCTCGATCAGGGGACTTTGTTATACTCGATCAGGGGCCTTTGTTATACTCGATGAGGGAGTTTGTTATACTCGATCAGGGGCCATTGTTATACTTGATGAGGGACTTTGTTATACTCGATCAAGGTGGACTTTGTTACACACTCGACCAGGGGACTTTGTTATACTCGATCCAGGGGACTTTGTTATACTCGGGATTTGGGGATTTTGTTATACTCGATTGAGCCTTTGTTATACTCGATGAGGGCATTGTTATATATACTCGACCTGGGGACTTTGTTTCCTCGATCAGGGGACTTTGTTATACTCGATCCAGGGGCCTTTGTTATACTCGATGAGGGGCATTGTTATACTCGATGAGAGGCCTTTGTTTTACACTCGACCAGGGGTCTTTTGCTATACTCTTCCAGGGAATTTTGTTAAACTCAATCAGGGGACTTTGTTGCTATACTAAACCAGGGACTTTGTTACATACTCGATCAAGGGGGGCTTTGTTATACTCGATTAGGGGACTTTGTTATACTCGATTAGGAGCCTTTGTTATATTCGATTAGGGGCTTTATTATACTCGACCGGGGACTTTCTTATATACTCGACCAGGGACTTTTTATAATTGATCAGGGGACTTTGTCGTTGTTCTCGACAGAGGCCTTTGTTATACTCGATCAGTGGACTTTCCTACATTTTGACCAATGGGTTGCTTTATACTCGATGAGGGCCTTTGTTATACTCGATTAGGGGACTTTGTTATGCTCGACCAGTTTTTGTTATACTCGATTAGGGACTTTTGTTATATACTCGACGAGAGGACTTTGTTATACTCGACCAGGGGCCTTTGTTTTACTCGAAAGAAACTTTGTTAGCATACTGGACCAGGGACTTTGTTATACTCGATAGAGAGGACTTTGTTATACTGTGCCAGGGGACTTTGTTGTGTGCTCGATCTGGGGACTTTGTTATACTTGGCCAGGGGGGACTTTTAATACTCGATCAGGTTACTTTGTTATATATGATCAGGGACCTTGTTATACTCGATGAGAGACTTTGTTATACTCGACCAGGGGCGTTTGTTTAACCCGATAAGAAAACTTTGTTATACTGGACCAGGAGACTTTGTTATACCCGATAAGGAACTTTGTTACACTCCACCAGGACTTTGTTATACTCGGTTCAGGGAATTTGTTATACTCGTCCAGGAGACTTTGTTATAATCGATCAGGACTTTATTATACTGGGCCAGACTTTGTTATACTCGATCCGGGGATATGTTTTACTCGATCAGGGGACTTTGTTATACCTCGTCCAGGGCTTTGTTATACTCGATTAGGGGACTTTGTTATACTCCACCAGGACTTTGATATACTGATCAGGCGATATGTTATACTCGATCAGGGACTTTGTTATACTCGACCAGAAGATTTTGTTATACCTGATCAGGGATATGTTATACTCGATCAGGATATGTTATACTCGATCAGGGACTTTCTTATACTTGACCAATGGACTTTGCTATACTCGATGAGGGGCCTTGTTATACTCGATTAGGGACTTTGTAATGCTCGATATGGGAACTTTGTTATACTCGATCAGACTTAGTCTTACTCGATCAGGGAACTTTGTTATACTCTCGTCCAGGGGCTTTGTTATACCAATCAGGACTTTGTTATGCTCGATCTGGGGACTTTGTTATACTGCCAGGACTTTTTTATACTCGATCAGGTTACTTTTGTTATACTCGGCCAGGAGCCTTTGTTATACTCGATTAGAAAACTTTGTTATACTCGACCAGGAGACTTTGTTATATTCGATCAGGGACTTTGGTATACTCCACCAGGGACTTTGTTATACTATATCAGGATATGTTATATTCGATCAGGGGACTTGTTATACTCGATCAGGGACATTGCTATACCTCGTCCAGGGGCCTTTTATATACTCTCGATTAGGACTTTGTTATACTCGATCAGGCCCTTTTTTATACTCAACCAGGGACTTTGTTATAATCGATAAGGGGACTTGTTATGCTCGATCTGGGGACTTTGTTATACTAGGAGACTTTGTTATACTCGATCAGGTGATATGTTATACTCGATCAGGAATTTGTTATACTGGATCAGTGGACTATGTTATACTCGATCAGGTACTTTTGTTATACACGATCAGGTTACTTTGTTATACTGACCAGGGCACTTTTTATACTCGATCAGGACTTTGTTATACCGATCAGGGACTTTTCTATACTCGATCAGGGACTTGTTATACCTGACCAGGGGCCTTTGTTCTACTCGACCAGGATACATTGTTGTACCTCGATCAGAGCCTTTGTTATACTCCACCAGGGACTTTGTTATACTTGATCACGTGATATGTTTTCGATCAGTGACTTTGTTTTTCTCGACCAGAAGACTTTTGTTTATCGATCAGTAGCACCTACCCCAATCCGACTTTGCTATACTCGATTAGGGGACTTTGTTATACTCGATCATGGGCCTTGTTTAACTCGATTAGTGGGCTTTGTTATATTCCACCAGGGACTTTGCTATACTCGACCAGGGACTTTGTTATACTCGGTCTGGGGACTTTGTTATACTGGACCAGGATCTTTGTTATATTCGATCAGGAACTTTGTTATACTCGATGAGGACTTTGTTATACTCGATCAGGGATTGTTTTACTCGATCAGAGTTTGTTATACCGATTAGGGGACTTTGTTATTCTCGACCAGGGACTTTGTCATACTCGACAAGAGGTCTTTGTTATACTCAGTCAGGACTTTGTTATAATCGGTCAGGACTTTGTTATGCTCGATTTGGGGACTTTGTTATACGGGCAAGGAGACTTTGTTATACTCGATCAGGGATATGTTTTACCTCGATCAGGACTTGTTATACTGGACCAGGGACTTTTGTTATACTCGAGCAGGGACCTTTGTTATACCGATCAGGGACTTTGTTATACTCCATCAGGGATATGTTATACTCGATCAGGGACTTTGTTATACTCGATCAGGACTTTGTTATACTCGATTAGGGGCTTGTTAAGCTCTCGGTCAGGGACTTTGTTTTACTCGATGAGAGGACTTTGTTATACTGACCAGGGCCTTTCTTATACTCGATTAGAAAACTTTGTTACACTCAACAAGGAGTCTTTGTTATACTCGATCAGGGGACTTTGTTATACTCCACCAGGGACTATGTTATACTCGATCAGGGGACTTTGTTATACTCGATTAGGACTTTGTCTTACTCGATCAGGCCCTTTGTTATACTCCAACCAGGGACTTGTTATAATCGATCAGGGAATTTGTTATGCTCGATCTGGGACTTTGTTATACTCGATCAGGGATATGTTATACTCGATCAGGGACTTTGTTATACTTGGAGCAGGGGACTTTTTATACTCGATCAGGACTTTGTTATACTCGATCAGGGAACTTTGTTATACTTGTCCAGGGGCTTTGTTATACTCGATTAAGGGACTTTGTTAATACTCGATAAGGGAATTTGTCTTATTCGATCAGGCCTTTGTTATACTCGATACTTTGCTGTACTTGATCAAAAGATCTTGTTACACTCACCAGGACTTTGTTTTACTCGATCAGGCGCGATATGTTATACTCGATTAGGGACTTTGTTATACCTCGATCAGGAGATATGTTATACTCGATCAGGGACTTTCTTATTCTTGACCAATGGACTTTGCTATACTCGTTGAGGGCCTTTGTTATACTCGATCAGGGACTTTGTTAAACTCGATCAGGGATTTTCTTATACTGAGCAGAGGACTTTGTTATACCTGATCTGGGGACTTTGTTATACTGACCAGGGGACTTTGTTAAACTTGATTAAGAGACTTTGTTATACTCCACCAGGACTTTGTTATACTCGATCAGCGATATGTTATACTCGATCAGGGACTTTGTTATACTCGATCAGGGGACTTTGTTATTCTCGACCTGGAGACTTTGTCATACTCGACCAGAGGCCTTTGTTATACTCGTGAAGGGGCTTTGTTAACTATACCGCATGGACTTTGTTATACTCGATCAGGAGGCTTTGTTATACTCGATCAGGGACTTTGTTATACTCGAGCAGGGACTTTTATACTTGACCAATGGACTTTGTTATACCGATGAGGGCGTTTGTTATACTCGATCAGGACTTTGTTATACTCAATCAGGGATTTTCTTATACTGAGCAGAGGACTTTGTTATACTCGATCAGGGGACTTTGTTATACTCGACCAGGACATCATTTTATACTTGACCAATGGACTTTGTTATACCTAATGGGGCCTTAGTTGTACTCGATCAGGGACTTTGTTATACTCGACTAAGGACTTTGTTATAGCTATCAGGACTTTTTATACTTGACCAGAGGACTTTGTCATACTCGATCAGGGGATGTTGTTATACTCGATGGGGACTTTGTTATACTCAACAAAAGGACTTTGTTATACTCGATCAGGACTTTGTTATACTCGATCAGGGACTTTATTAAACTCGATAAGGGAATTTTTATACTCGATAAGGGACTTGTTAGACTCGAACCGGGGACTTTGTTATACTCGATCAGGACTTTGTTATACCCGATCAGGGCCTTTGTTATACTAAATCAGGACTTTGTTATACTTGCTTAGGGACCGTTTTTGACTCGATGAGGCTCTGTTGTACTCGATCAGGGACTTTGCTTTACTCGATAGGGGACTTTGTTACACTTGATCAGGGACTTTGCTATACTCGAACCAGGACTTTGTTATACCTCGATCAGGAGACTTTCTATACTGACCAGGACTTTTTTACTGACCAATGGACTTGTTATACTCGATGAGGGGCCTTTGTTATACTCGATCAGGGACTTTTGTTATACTCGAACCAGAGGACTTTGTTTATACTCGATGAGGAATTTTACCGACCAGAGGACTGTTATACTCGATCAGGACTTTGTTATATTTCGACCAGGGGACTTTTTTATACTTGACCAATGGACTTTGTTATACTCAATGAGGGGCCTTTGTTTCACTCGATCAGGGGACTTTTTTATACTCGACCAGAGGACTTTGTTATACTCAACCAGGGGAATTTGTATTACTCGACCAGGGAACTTTGTTATACTCGATCAGTGGACTTTGTTATATTCGATCAGGGGACTTTGTCATATATGACCAGAGGCATTTGTTATACTCGATCGGGAAGCTTTGTTATACTCGATCAGTGGACTTCCTAAATACCATTTTGACTTGCTATACTGAGGGGCCATTGTTATACCTCGATCAGGAACTTTTGCTATACTTAGACCAATGGACTTTTATTATACTCGATAAGGGGACTTTGTTATCCTCGACCAGTGGACTTTGTTTTACTCGATCAGGGACTTTTTATACTCCACCAGGGACTTTGTTATACTCGATCAGGGGATATGTTATACTCGATCAGGGGACTTTGTTATATTCGATCAGGGGACTTTGTTATACTCGTCCAGGGGGCTTTGTTATGCTCGATCAGTGGACTTTGTTATACTCGACCAGGGGACTTTGTTATTATCGATCAGGACCTTTGTTATGCTCGATCTGGGTACTTTGTTATACTGGCCAGGAGACTTTGTTTTACTCGGTCAGGGGATATGTTATACTCGATCAGGGGACTTTGTTATACTGGAGCAGGGGACTTGCTATACTCGATAAGTGACTTTGTTATACACGATCACGGAACTTTGTTTTACTTGTCCAGGGGGCATTGTTATACTCGATTATGGGGACTTTGTTATACGTGATCAGGGGACTGTCTTATTCGATCAGGGCCCTTTGCTATACTCGACGAGGGACTTTTGTTATGCTCGATCTAGGGACTTTGTCTTACTGGGCCAGGGTTCTTTTATACCGATCAGTTTACTTTGTTATACTGGACAGGGACTTTCTTATACTCAATCATGGGACTTTGTTATACTCGATCAAGGGACCTTGCAATACTCGACGAGGGGCCTTGTTACTCGACAGAAAACTTTGTTATACTCGATCAGGATAATTTGTTGCAACTCGAACAAGAGACTTTGTTATACTCCACCAGGGACTTTGTTATACTCGATCAGGCGATATGTTATACTCGATCAGGGGACTTTGTTATACTCGACCAGAAGACCTTGTTATACTCGATCAGGGGATATGTTATAGTCGATCAGGGGATTTTCTTATACTTGAGCAATGGACTTTTCTATACTCGATGAGGGGCCTTTGTTATACTCGATCAGGGGTTTTGTTATACTCTCGATCATGGCCTTGTTATAATCGATTAGGGGTTTTAAGTATATCCGACTAGGACTTTTTATACTTGACCAATGGACTTTGTTATACTTGATGAGGGCTTGTTATACTCGATTAGGGACTTTGTTATACTCGACCAGGGGCTTTGTTTTACTCAATCAGGGATTTTTTATACTCGACCAGGGACTTTTTATACTTGACCAATGGATATTGTTATACCTCTATGAGGGCCTGTTATACTCGATCAGGAGTTTGTTATACCTGACCAGGGACTTTGTTATACGATCAGGGACTTTTTATACCGCGAGAGGACCGTTATACTCGACCAGGAGTTTTTTATACCTGTCGGGACTTTATCATACCTCGACCAGAAGCCTTTGTTATACCTCGATCGGGGACTTTTGTTAATCTTGTTCAGTGGACTTTCTCATATTTGACCAATGGACTTTGCTATACTGATGAGGGGCCCTTGTTATACTCGATCAGGGGAATTTGTTATACTCCTACCAGGGACATTGTTATAATGCATCAGGGACTTTTTATACTCGACCAGAGGACTTTGTTTTACTCGATCAGTGGAATTTTGTTTTACTCGACCAGGGACTTTCTTTATACTTGAACAATGGACCTTGTTATACTCAATGAGGGCGCTTGTTATACTCCTTCATCAGGACTTTGTTATAACTCGATGAGGGAATGTGTTATACCTCGATTAGGGGCCTTGTTATACTCGATGAGAGGGCTTTGTTATACTCATCATGGACTTTGTTATACCTCGATCAGAGGACTTTGTTGTACTTTCGAAAGGGAATTTGTTATACTCGATCAGGAGACTTTTTATCTCTCGACCGGAGAACTTCTATCCTCAATCAGGGAATTTGTTATACTCGATCAGGGAACGTTGTTATACTTGACCAGGGGACTTTGTTATACTCGATCATGGGCCTCTGTTATACTCAATGAGGGGCCTTTGTTATTCTCGATAAGGGAACTTTGTTACACTCCACCAGGGACTTTGTTATACTCGGTTCTGGGGAATTTGTTATACTCGTCCAGGGGACTTTGTTATAATCGATCAGAGGACTTTGTTATGCTCGATCTGGGGACTTTGTTATACTTTGCCAGGGGAAATTTTTATACTCGATCAGGGGACTTTGTTATACTGGACCAGGGGACTTTTTTATACTCGTTCAGGGGACTTTGTTATACTCGATTACGGGACTTTGTTATACTTGATCAGGGGACATTGTTATACTCGACCAGGGGCCTTTGTTATACTCGATTAGGGGGCTTTGTTAAGCTCGGTCAGGGGACTTTGGCTTACTCGATCAGGGCCCCTTATTATACTCGACCAGGGGACTTTGTTATACTCGACCAGGAGACTTTTTTATACTTGACCAATGGATATTGTTATACTCTATGAGGGGCCTTTGTTATACTCGATCAGGGGACTTTGTTATACTCGACCAGGGGACTTTGTTATACGCGATCAGGGGACTTTTTTATACTCGGCGAGAGGACTTTGTTATACTCGACCAGGGGAGTTTTTTATACTTGTCAGGGGACTTTATCATACTCGACCAGAAGCCTTTGTTTTACTCGATCGGGGGACTTTGTTAATCTTGTTCAGTGGACTTTCATATATTTGACCAATGGACTTTGCTATACTCGATGAGGGGCCCTTGTTATACTCGATCAGGGGACTTTGTTATACTCGACCAGGGGACATTGTTATACGCGATCAGGGGACTTTTTTATACTCGACCAGAGGACTTTGTTTTACTCGATCAGTGGAATTTTGTTATAGTCGATCAGGGGACTTTGTTATACTCGACTAGGGGCCTTTGTTATTCTCAATCAGGGGACTTCGTTTTACTCGACCAGGGGACTTTCTTATACTTGAACAATGGACTTTGTTATACTCAATGAGGGGCCTTTGTTATACTCGATCAGGGGACTTTGTTATACTCGATGAGGGGAATGTGTTATACTCGATTAGGGGCCTTTGTTATACTCGATGAGGGGGCTTTGTTATACTCGATCATGGGACTTTGTTATACTCGATTAGAGGACTTTGTTGTACTCGACCAGGGGACTTTGTTATACTCGATGAGGAGACTTTTTTATTCTCGACCGGAGAACTTTCTTATCCTCAATCAGGGGACTTTGTTATACTCGATCAGGGAACGTTGTTATACTTGTCCAGGGGACTTTGTTTTACTCGATCATGGGCCTCTGTTATACTCAATGAGGGGCCTTTGTTATTCTCGATAAGGGAACTTTGTTACACTCCACCAGGGACTTTGTTATACTCGGTTCTGGGGAATTTGTTATACTCGTCCAGGGGACTTTGTTATAATTGATTAGAGGACTTTGTTATGCTCGATCTGGGGACTTTGTTATACTTTGCCAGGGGAAATTTTTATACTCGATCAGGGGACTTTGTTATACTGGACCAGGGGACTTTTTTATACTCGTTCAGGGGACTTTGTTATACTCGATTAGGGGACTTTGTTATACTTGATCAGGGGACATTGTTATACTCGACCAGGGGCCTTTGTTATACTCGATTAGGGGGCTTTGTTAAGCTCGGTCAGGGGACTTTGTTTTACTCGATTAGGGGACTTTGGCTTACTCGATCATGGCCCCTTGTTATACTCGACCAGGGGACTTTGTTATACTCGATCAGGGGACTTTGTTATACTGGAGCAGGGGACTTTGCTATACTCGATCAGGGGACTTTGTTATACTCGATCAGGGAACTTTGTTATACTTGTTAAGGGGGCTTTGTTATACTCGATTAGGGGACTTTGTTATAATCGATCATGGGCCTTTGTTATACTTAATGAGGGGCCTTTGTTATACTCGATCAGGGGACTTTGTTATACACGACCAGGGGACTTTGTTATACGGGATCAGGGGACTTTTTCATACTCGGTCAGAGGACTTTGTTATACTCGATCAGGGAACTTTGTTATACACGATTAGGGGACTTTTGTTATACTCGATCAGGGGACTTTGTTATACTCGACCAGGGCCTTTGTTATATTCGATCAGGAGACTTTGTTATACTCGATAAGGGGACTTTGTTATACTCGATAAGGA
>NW_024755459.1:0-12404 GCF_018991925.1 Homarus americanus
TAAACTAACGTTAAATGACGTTAAACTAACGTTAAATGGCGTTAAACTAACGTTAAATGGCGTTTAATTAAGGTTAGATGGCGTTAAACTAACGCTAAATGGCGTTTAATTAAGGTTAAATGATTTAAAGTAATGTTAAATGGCGTTAAACTAACGTTAAATGGCGTTAAACTAACGTTAAATGGCGTTTAATTAAGGTTAAATGACGTTAAACTAACGTTAAATGGCGTTAAACTAACGTAAAATCGCGTTAAACTAACGTTAAATGGCGTTAAACTAACGTTAAATGGCGTTAAACTAACGTTAAATGGCGTTAAATTAACGTTAAATGGCGTTAAATTAAGGTTAAATATCGTTAAACTAATGCTAAATTGCGTTAAACTAACGTTAAATGGCGTTTAATTAAGGTTAAATGACGTTGAACTAATGTTAAATGGCGTTAAACTAACGTAAAATGGCGTTAAACTAATGTTAAATGGCGTTAAACTAACGTTAAATGGCGTTTAATTAAGGTTAAATAGCGTTAAACTAACGTTAAATGGCGTTAAACTAACGGTAAACGGCGTTAAACTAACGTTAAATGACATTAAACTAACGTTAAATGGCGTTAAACTAACGTTAAATGGCGTTAAACTAACGTTAAATGGCGTTAAGCTATCGTTAAATGGTATTAAACCAAAGTTAAATGGCGTTAAACTAACGTTAAATGGCGTTAAACTAACGTTAAATGGTGTTAAACTAACATTAAATGGCGTTAAACTAACGTTAAATGGCGTTTAATTAAGGCTAAATAACGTTAAACTAACGTTAAACTAACGTTAAATTGCGTTAAACTAACGTTAAATGGCGTTAAACTAACGTTAAATGGCGTTAAACTAACGTTAAATGGCGTTAAACTAACGTTAAATGGCGTTTAACTAACGTTAAATGGCGTTAAACTAACGTTAAATGGCGTTAAACTAACGTTAAATGGCGTTAAACTAACGTTAAATGGCGTTAAATAACGTTAAATAGCGTTTTAATTAAGGTTAAATAACGTTAAACTAACGTTAAAATTGCGTTAAACTAACGTTAAATGGCGTTAAACTAACGTTAAATGGCGTTAAACTAACGTTCGGTAGCGTTAAACTAACGTTAAATGGCGTTAAACTAACGTTAAATGGCGTTTAATTAAGGTTAAATGACGTTGAACTAATGTTAAATGGCGTTAAACTAACGTTAAATGGCGTTAAGCTATCGTTAAATGGCATTAAACTATCGTTAAATGGCATTAAACTAACGTTAAATGGCGTTAAACTAACGTTAAATGGCGTTAAACTAACGTTCAATGGCGTTAAACTAACGTTAAATGGCGTTTAATTAAGGTTAAATAACGTTAAACTAACGTTAAACTAATGTTAAATGGCGTTAAACTAACGTTAAATGGCGTTAAACTAACGTTAAATGGCGTTAAACTAACGATAATGGCGTTAAACTAACGTTAAATGGCGTTAAACTAACGTTAAATGGCGTTAAGCTAACGTTAAATGGCGTTAAATTAACGTTAAATGAAGTTAAACTAACGATGAATGGCGTTAAACTAACGTTAAATGGCGTTAATTAAAGTTAAATGGCGTTTAATTAAGGTTAAATGACGTTAAACTAACGTTAAATGGCGTTAAACTAACGTTAAATGGCGTTAAACTAACGATAAATGGCGTTTAATTAACGTTAAATGAAGTTAAACTAACGTTAAATGAAATTAAACTAACGTTAAATAGCGTTAAATTAACGTTAAATGAAGTTAAACTAACGTTAAATGGCGTTAAACTAACGTTAAATAGCGTTAAATTAACGTTAAATGACGTTAAACTAACGTTAATTGGCGTTAAACTAACGTAAAATGGCGTTAAACTAACGATAAATGGCGTTAAACTAACGTTAAATGACGTTAAGCTAACGTTAAATGGCGTTAAACTAACGTTAAATGGCGTTAAACTATCGTTAAATGGAATTAACTAACGTTAAATGGCGTTAAACTAACGTTAAATGGCGTTAAACCAACGTTAAATGGCGTTAAACTAACGTTAAATGGCGTTAAACTAACGTTAAATGGCGTTTAATTAAGGTTAAATAACGTTAAACTAACGTTAAATTGCGTTAAACTAACGTTAAATGACGTTAAACTAACGTTAATTGGCGTTAAACTAACGTTAAATGGCGTTAAACTATCGTTAAATGGAATTAAACTAACGTTAAATGGCGTTAAACTAACGTTAAATGGCGTTAAACTAACGTTAAATGGCGTTTAATTAAGGTTAAATAACGTTAAACTAACGTTAAATTGCGTTAAAATAACGTTAAATGGCGTTAAATCAAAGGTTAAATGGCGTTAAACTAACGTTAAATGGCGTTAAACTAACGTTAAATGGCGTTAAACTAACGTTAAATGGCGTTAAACTAACGTTAAATGGCGTTAAACTAACGTTAAATGGCGTTAAACTAACGTTAAATGGCGTTAAACTAACGTTAAATGGCGTTAAACTAACGTTAAATGGTGTTAAATTAACGTTAAATGACGTTAAACTAACGAGAAATGGCGTTAAACTAACGTTAAATGGCGTTAAACTAACGTTAAATGGCGTTAAACTAACGTTCAATGGCGTTAAACTAACGTTCAATGGCGTTAAACTAACGTTAAATGGCGTTAAACTAACGTGAAATAGCGTTAAATTAACGTTAAATGAAGTTAAACTAACGTTAAATGACGTTAAACTAACGTTAAATAGCGTTAAATTAACGTTAAATGACGTTTAACTAACGTTAATTGGCGTTAAACTAACGTAAAATGGCGTTAAACTAACGATAAATGGCATTAAACTAACGTTAAATGGCGTTAAACTAACGTTAAATGGCGTTTAATTAAGGTTAAATAATGTTAAACTAACGTTAAATGGCGTTAAACTAACGTTAAATGGATTTAAACTAACGTTAAATGGCGTTAAACTAACGTTAAATGGCGTTAAACTAACGTTAAATGGCGTTAAACTAACGTTAAATGGCGTTAAACTAACGTTAATTGGCGTTAAATTAACGTTAAATGAAGTTAAACTAACAATAAATGGCGTTAAACTAAAGTTAAATGGCGTTAAACTAACGTTAAATGGCGTTAAACTAACGTAAAATGGCGTTAAACTAACATTAAATGGCGTTAAACTACCGTTAAATGGCGTTAAACTAACGTTAAATGGCGTTAAACTAACATTAAATGGCGTTAAACTAACGTTAAATTGCGTTAAATTAACGTTAAATGACGTTAAACTAACGTTAGATGGCGTTAAACTAACGTTAAATGCCGTTAAATTAACGTTAAATGACGTTTAACTAACGTTAAATGGCGTTAAGCTAACGTTGAATGGCGTTAAACTGACGTTAAATGGCGTTTAATTAAGGTTAAATAACGTTAAAATAACGTTAAATGGCGTTAAACTAACGTTAAATGGCGTTAAACTAACGTTAAATGGCGTTAAATTAAAGTTAAATGACGTTAAACTAACGTTAAATGGCGTTAAGCTAACGTTAAATGGCGTTAAACTAACGTTAAATGGCGTTTAATTAAGGTTAAATGACGTTAAACTAACGTGAAATGGCATTAAACTAACGGTAAATGGCGTTAAATTAAGGTTAGATGGCGTTAAACTAACGTTAAATGGCATTAAACTAACGTTAAATGACGTTAAACTAACGTTAAATGGCGTTTAATTAAGGTTAGATGGCGTTAAACTAACGCTAAATGGCGTTTAATTAAGGTTAAATGATGTTAAAGTAATGTTAAATGGCGTTAAACTAACGTTAAATGGCGTTTAATTAAGGTTAAATGACGTTAAACTAACGTTAAATGGCGTTTTATTAAGGTTAAATAACGTTAAACTAACGTTAAATGGCGTTAAACTAACGTTAAATGCCGTTAAACTAACGTTAAATGGCGTTAAACTAACGTTAAATGGCGTTAAACTAACGTTAAATGGCGTTAAACCAACGTTAAATGGCGTTAAACTAACGTTAAATGGCGTTTAATTAAGGTTAAATGGCGTTAAACTAGCATTAAATGGCGCTAAACTAACGTTAAATGACGTTAAACTAACGTTAAATGACGTTTAGCTATCGTTAAATGGCGTTAAACTAACGTTAAAAGGCGTTAAACTAACATTAAATGGCGTTGAATTAACGTTAAATGACGTTAAACTAACGTTAAATGGCGGTAAACTAACGTTAAATGACGTTAAACTAACGATAAATGACGTTAAACTAACGTTAAATGGCGTTACACTAACGTTAAATGGCGTTAAACTAACGGAAAATGGCGTTAAACTAACGATAAATGGCGATAAACTAACGATAAATGACGTTAAACTAACGTTAAATGGCGTTAAACTAACGTTAAATGGCGTTAAACTATCGTTAAAATGATAAACTAACGTTAAATGGCGTTAAACTAACGTTAAATGGCAGTAAACTAACGTTAAATGGCGTTACAAACTAACGTTAAATGAGTCAAACTAACGTTAAATGGCGTTTAATTAAGGTTAATGACATGCAAACTAACGTTAAATGGCGTTAAAGTAACGTAAAATGGCGTTAAACTAACGTTAAATGGCGTTAAACTAACGTTAAATGGCGTTAAACTAACGTTAAATGGCGTTAAACTAACGTTAAATGGCGTTTAATTAAGGTTAAATATCGTTAAACTAATGTTAAATGGCGTTAAACTAATGTTAAATGGCGTTAAACTAACGTTAAATGGCGTTAAACTAATGTTAAATGGCGTTAAACTAACGTTAAATGGCGTTTAATTAAGGTTAAATAACGTTAAACTAACGTTAAATTGCGTTAAACTAACGGTAAATGGCGTTAACTAACGGTAAATGGCGTAAACTAACGTTAAATGACGTTAAACTAACGTTAAATGGAGTTAAACTAACGTTAAATTGCGTTAAACTAACGTTAAATGGCGTTAAACTAACGTTAAATGGCGTTAAACTAACGTTAAATGGCGTTAAACTAACGTTAAATGGCGTTAAACTAACGTTAAATGGCGTTAAACTAACGTTAAATGGCGTTAAACTAACGTTAAATAACGTTAAACTAACGTTAAATGGCGTTATACTAACGTTAAATGGCGTTAAACTAACGTTAAATGGCGTTAAACTAACGTTATTAGCGTTAAACTAACGTTAAATGGCGTTAAACCTTAATTAAATGGCGTTAAATAACGTTAAATGGCGTTAAACTAACGTTAAATAGCGTTAAATAACGTTAAATGGCGTTAAACTAGCGTTAAATAGCGTTCAAACTAACGATAAATGGCGTTTAAAATTAACGTTAGAATTAAAGTTAAACTAACGTTAAATGGCGTTAAACTAGCGTTAAAATGGCGTTAAATTAACGTTAAATGAAGCTAAACTAACGATAAATGGCGTTAAACTAACGTTAAATGGCGTTAAACTAACGATAAATGGCGTTTAATTAACGTTAAGTGCAAGATTAAATAACGTTAAATGGCGTTAACCCAACGTTAAATAGCGTTAAGATAGATTAAATGAAGCTAAACTAACGATAATGGCGTTAAACTAACGTTAAATGGCGTTAAACTAACGTTAAATGGCGTTTAATTAAGATTAAATAACGTTAAACTAACGTTAACTGGCGTTAAACTAACGTTAAATAGCGTTAAACTAACGTTAAATGGCGTTAAACTAACGTTAAATGGCATTAAACTAACGTTAAATGGCGTTAAACTATCGTTAAATGGCGTTAAACTAACGTTAAATGGCGTTAAACTAACGTTAAATGGCGTTAAATTAACGTAAAATGAAGTTAAACTAACGATAAAAGGCGTTAAACTAAAGTTAAATGGCGTTTAATTAAGGTTAAATGACGTTAAAGTAACGGTAAATGGCGTTAAACTAACGTTAAATGGCGTTAAACTAACGATAAATGGCGTTTAATTAACGTTAATTAAGTTAAACTAACGTTAAATGAAGTTAAACTAACGTTAAATGGCGATTAAATTAACGTTAAATGAAGTTAAACTAACGTTAAATGGCGTTAAACTAACGATAAATGGCGTTTAATTAACGTTAAAATTAAGTTAAACTAACGATAAATGGCGTTAAACTTACGTTAAATAGCGTTAAAGCTAAAGTTAAATAGTGTTTAGTGGGTTAAATGTCGTTAAACTAACGTTAAATGGCGTTAAAAGTAACGTAAAATGGCGTTAAACTAACGTTAAATGGCGTTTAATTAAGGTTAAATGACGTTTAACTAGCGTAAAATGGCGTTAAACTAACGTAAAATGTCGTTAAACTAACGTTATATGACGTTAAACTAACGTTAAATGGCGTTAAACTAACGTTAAATGGCGTTAAACTAAAGTTAAATGGCATTAAACTAACGTTAAATGGCGTTTAATTAAGGTTAAATAACGTTAAACTAACGTTAAATGGCGTTTAATTTAGGTTAAATGACGTTAAACTAATGTTAAATGACGTTAAACTAACGTTAAATGTTAAACTAACGTTAATGGCGTTAAACTAACGTTAAATGGCGTTAAACTAACGTTAAATGGCGTTAAACTAACGTTAAATGCGCGTTAAACTAACGTTAAATGGCGTTAAACTAAAGTTAAATGGCGTTTAATTAAGGTTAAATGACGTTAAACTAACGTTAAAAGCGTTAAACTAAAGTTAAATGGCGTTAAACTAACGTTAAATGGCGTTTAATTAACGTTAAATGAAGTTAAATAACGTTAAATAAGTTAAACTAACGTTAAATAGCGTTAAATTAAAGTTAAATGAAGTTAAACTAACGTTAAATGGCGTTAAACTAACGATAAATGGCGTTTAATTAACGTTAAATTAAGTTAAACTAACGTTAAATGAAGTTAAACTAACGTTAAATAGCGTTAATTAACGTTAAATGAAGCTAAACTAACGATAAATGGCGTTAAACTTAACGTTAAATGGCGTTAAACTAAAAACTTAAACGTTAAATGGCGTTTAATTAAGGTTAAATGACGTTAAACTAACGTTAAATGGCGTTAAAGTAACGTTAAAATGGCGTTAAACTAACGTCTAAATGGCGTTAAACTAACGTTAAATGGCGTTAAACTAACGTTAAATGGCGTTAACTAACGTTAAATGGCGTTTAATTAAGGTTAAATGACGTTAAACTAATGTTAAATGCGTTAAACTAACGTTAATTGGCGTTAAATTAATGTTTAATGGCGTTAAACTAACGTTAAATGGCGTTTAAATAACGTTAAACTAACGTTAAATGGCGTTAAACTAACGTTAAATGGCGTTAAACTAACGTTAAATGGCGTTAAACTAACGTTAAATGCCGTTAAACTAACGTTAAATGGCGTGTAATTAAGGTTAAATATCGTTAAACTAATGTTAAATGGCGTTAAACTAACGTTAAATGGCGTTTAATTAAGGTTAAATGACGTTAAACTAACGTTAAATGGCGTTTAATTAAGGTTAAATATCGTTAAACTAATGTTAAATGGCGTTAAACTAACGTTAAATGGCGTTTAATTAAGGTTAAATGACGTTAAATAAAATGGCGTTAAACTAACGTTAATTGGCGTTAAATTAATGTTTAATGGCGTTAAACAAACGTTAAATGCCGTTAAACTAACGTTAAATGGCGTGTAATTAAGGTTAAATATCGTTAAACTAATGTTAAATGGCGTTAAACTAACGTTAAATGGCGTTTAATTAAGGTTAAATGACGTCGCGTCCTGAGTCCTGACCCACCCTGCATGCGTCGTGTCCTCAGCCCTGACCCACCCCGCATGCGTCACGTCCTGACCTCTCCTCTCTGACCCAAAAATAGCCAAGATGATAATAGATGTCCCCGTATAAGTTGTCCTCTCATTGGTGACGAACCAACCAATCACCTCGCTCCTTTCTCTGCCACTAGATCCCTTCTTACATTCAGTCGCCCCTCTCATTGGTGACAGTCACGACAACGGACCAATCACATTGCTCCATTCAAATCGCGGAACTCCACCCCCCTTTTTTTTTACATTTTCAATCTCGCGACACAACAAACTTCTGCTCTCCCATTACCGGACTGTGAGGAAAACAAGGGCATATAACAGTCAAGGGAAGGGGTGTGTGTGTTGTACCTAAACCACACCACACCAACACTCACCCCACCCCCCTCTCCCCCAACAATCACACCCCCCCTCCCCCACGTTCACCCTCTCTACACCCCAGTGCACCTTCACCGTCAGGCTGTGAGACCAACCTTCGTGATCTGCACCGGCGGGAGACTCTACAAAGGGCGTGGAGCCTTCAGGAAGGTACTCGAGGTGGGCAGATTACCTCCCCTCAAGACCTCAGGGGCTTCTCTTATTAGTCTCTCGGTCAACATCTTATATACGTCAGCGTCTCTCTCTCTCTCTCTCTCTCTCTCTCTCTCTCTCTCTCTCTCTCTCTCTCTCTCTCGCTCCTACCTACCAAGGGACAGTAGATTGAAATAGGGTGAGTGAGATAATTACTTGGTGAGAGGGAGTGAGAGGTGTGGGTGTGAAAGGAGGGAGAGGAGGAAGAATGAAAAGTGAGAGGTAGAACGGCTGAGGATGAGAGGGACTAGGGTGAGAGGGACGAGGATGGTGGCAGCGGGGTCATCATTGGCAAACGTTCACTTTTGTACAGACTGACGTCACACCATCTGACAGCTCCCTCTCTCTCCCTCTCTCTCCCCCTCTCACCCTTTACATCCCCCTCTCACCCACTCCCTCAAAGAAGCTTCACGCGATAAAGAAACTCCCTGGGGCTTCACATGAGGTTTCACACGATACTGAAGCTTTATGGTGGGAGGGAAGCTTCACATGACACAAGGCATGAGAGAGAGAGAGAGAGAGAGAGAGAGAGAGAGAGAGAGAGGTGTGACGGCCTCCCACTCATTAAAGTGTGACGGTGGTCTGAAGGAGAGACTGGGAGGGAGAGAGAAGAGGCCTTTAAATCTGTACCCACACCTGTACTCACACCTCCACACCTGTACTCACGCCAGCAAACATTTCAACGCCATTTACCTGCAAAAAGATAAACACACGCCATTAGTGAGTGAATAGAATTGAGAGTGAGGGAGAGAGGGGGGAGAGAGGGGGGAGAAAATAAGCAAACAAGAAGAGGAGGAGGAGGAGGAGGAGGAGGAGGAGGAGAATGATTGAGTTGAAGAGTAGAATGAAGGAAAGACAACAATGTAATAATAATAATAATAATAATAATAATAATAATAATAATAAAAACAACAATAATAATTATAATAATAATAATAATAACAGTAATAACAATAATAATAACAATAATAACAACAATAATAATAATAATAATAATAATAATAACAGTAATAACAATAATAATAACAATAATAACAACACTAATAATAACAACACTAATAATAACAACATCAACGCACACACAGTAACACTACACATCAGTAATCCTTCCCACGGTCTCTTAACTCATCTGTAACATTTAAATACATAACTGTAACTCAACCTGTAAGACTGACTCCTGTAACGTCACCACCGAGGCTGTATCAGGTAACTCCTCTGTATTATCAGATCAATTTACAGGTTTGTATCCCAAGTAGACCCAAGTCATTAACGGTGGAGTCTAAATAAACAAAAGTTGTATCTCATTGTTTAATTATTACCTAAACAACTGGGTCACGAAAGGTCAACGGGGTAATGAATGGTCAACTGGGGTCACGAAAGGTCAAATGGGTCATGAAAGGTCAACGGGGTCACAAAAGGTCAACTGGGTCATAAAAGGTCAACGGGGTCACAAAAGGTCAACTGGGTCATGAAAGGTCAGCGGGGTCACGAAAGGTCAACGGGGTCATGAAATAAAGGTTACCACTTAAGGTCAGAAACTAAGGAGTTATGACGTCATAACAGTGAGGGAGGTCCACCATAGAGACAGTAACACCGAGCCAGACTGTGACGTCACTGAGGCGTAAAGAAAAACAACTAATTCAGTTATCATAATTCTAGACGAGGCTTCTGACGCCATCCCTGAGAGAGAAGAACCAAATGAGGCAAAACTCGAGCCTCTCCTCAGAGCAAGAAGCCTTGAAATCCTCCTCCTCGAGGGTTGAGGCAACAGGAGAATGACCCTCAAAGAGGACCAGTTCCAACTCATCCACTACACAGTCGTCGCCAGCACCAGGTCAGGGCTGGGGGCGAGGACCTAGACGATGGGTCCCTGAACACCGCTGCCGAGGTCAGCGACAGGAGCCTGACACTCGTCTACCTCAAGCTCACCTCTAACTTGCTGAAGAATTACCAGACAATTTATTCTCCTGCAGAGACCAGCGAGCCGGATAGAAAATCTGGCCTAACTAAATTAGCAAGCCTGAACACCTCAACGCCTGGCTGTGGGGCCAACCTCTCCCACAGTGACGTGGTAGTTAGTAGAAGCAACACGTCACAAGAATTGGTCAATGTGAATTATGAAAAACAACAGGAAAATACCCCCCCCCCCGGCCTGAGTAAGAACTAACTGTGAGGGATGGGACGTAACTGTCGTGTCTGTGTGAGTGACAACACCAAGACCGTCCCTCAGTATTTACCATCGACTGTTCACAGACAACCTCACATTACTCCGCGTGGAAGGTCCTGGCCTGCCTTACCCCTGGAAGGTAACACAAACTTAACAATTTGTTGTGATCACACGAACATAAGGGAGTTAAGATCAACTGCTCGAGCTCTCTTGAGTGAGCTGTGACTCTGCCCTTGAAGAAATTCATGACTAAAGAATGAATGGCATCCTCACGCTGGATCAATAGGTCTGCCTGCTGCCAGTACCAAGCTGGGACGGGCCTACAGAGGCTGGGGGGCCTTTACCAGTTAATGAAATACACAAAATACTGTACAACGAAGACTAAGTAAAGCCTGAGATGAAGAGGGTAAGAATTGTGTCCTCCACTGGACCACCACACACAGAGCTCGACACACGCTCCTACATCCTGTCAACAGCCGGACCTGATGACCCCTCAACGTTCTGGCAGCACCTCCTGTACACTGCTTCCCTCACACTGCCTCCCTCACACTGCCTCCCTCACACTGCCTCTTTAAAGGGTGCAAGTGACTAAGACAACAACAGTGGTAGAGAGAGATCCTCTACATTAAGCTGTACTTCCACAACATTTCTTTACCATCATTCCAGTACCAAGAGGAAGGAGACGGCCAAAAACACTAAATCTCTGACCCCGCCCCTGAGTGTGTCGACCAGCCATCTGTCAGCTACAGACAGTTATCGGGTCGGAAACAGATCCAAGACTAGATTCCGGACCAGAGCCGAGAGCCAGACCGAGGACAGTTGTAAGAGACCTCCCCTCCCTCCTGACACACACACACACACACACTCGGGGTTAAGACGGCGCCATAATCCTCAGCACTTCTCTTCCTAAACCAGCAGGCGTGGCCCCATCCCTTTACAAGTGCTAAGAACACTAATCACTTTCAGGTTATTACTTGTAGAAGGTCAGTACTCAGACAACATAATGTGGCTCTGAGTACGGGTCCTCACACACCCGGGCCCCATGACTCAACACTCAAGAGTCCACCGGGCCCCTCATGACAGGACCATAAAATACCTCAACAAATTATAACAAACTACTTAAGTATGTTGACGTTGTAACAGAGACGACCAAACAACCAAAGAGAACAATTTAGAGTATAGGAATACTTACGACGTTGACTCCTGCAGGAACTTACCCCAGGAGATGCCCCCTGGGTGGTCACACACTACAGCAGGAGATAACTCAGTCTTTACAGGTAGTGGACACACACACTAGGAGACAGCAGTAATAATAAGGTAAACTCGTCGTATTCGTACAGCCGTCTAGTTCCTCCTCCAGCTCGCCCAAGTCGTACACGGCCGTTGACAGATACCACCTATTCCGTCACCAGACAGCCCCTGCGTGGAGAGCTAATTACGTTTCAATTTACTTTCCTCTTTGTTAATCCATTTGAGGGGCGGCGAGATCGATGCCTTAATTACCTCGCCGCCAACCACCTCGCTAAGGTTGTTCTCAGTATTAAGATACCGGCTGTTTTGTTCCCTTGTACCCCGTAACACCTACTATATATACAGTACAGGTACCTGCTTTTATTGTACCATCAAAACCATTTTATCGGAAATTATCATGTAAATAGATAAGTAATTACCATAATCCTGACAGCTCTGTCCTCTTGTTCAACCTTATTACTGTACAACTGCTCTCCCATTATACAAATGTTTTTCCATTCCACTGTAATTTATGTAGATACTTATAATTAAAAAAAATAATAATAAATAAATAAAATAAATAAATATCGAAGTGATAACCGAGGTAACATTACG
>NW_024755460.1:0-10000 GCF_018991925.1 Homarus americanus
GATGTACAATGGTCCACACTGAGGTCTTTCATCACCTGTTTGAAAAGATTGCTTGTAAAATTGGTTCCCTGATCGGATTGGATCTCTTTAGGAATGCCCACTGAAGTGAAAAGGTGCACAAGAGGTTTGATTACATTTTTTGAAGTGATGCTTTTAAGGGGAAAAGCCTCAGGATAACGTGTACTGGTATCCATAACTGTGAGCAGGAATTGATTTCCCTTCTTAGTCTTTGGTAATGGGCCCACACAATCCACAACAATCTTTTCAAATGGTGTAAAAAATACTGGGATGGGCTTAATATGACAAGATTTTAGGTATTTTGACACATCCTTCCTAAGTCCAGGCCAATAATAGTGTTGGAGGAGCTTTTTATATGTTTTCAGGATTCCCAAATGTCCTGAAATACCATCATGGGCAAGGGCAATTAATGCTGGTCTGACTGAGGTGGGAATTACCACTTGATGTATTTCAGACCACGTGTCTAGATAGACAGCTCAGGGGCCTATAGGCCCTCATCAAGCACCTTCATGATAATAAAAAACACGGAAGAAATTGTTAAAATCTTCCTCAACTGCTGCATGATGAAGTTTTAGTCAAAGATGGATCAGATTGTTGGGCTTTAACGAGCTCATCACTTACTAGTGTCTTGTTGTACACCAGATGTCTTCTGTGGAGTAGGAAGATATTGGAGGTGGTTTTAGATGAAGAGGGCCCATTTCGCACACTCTGTGACCGGGTGACAGCACAAGATAGGAAAAGGTGAGGAATAGTTGCTTCAAAGTCAGTGGTGGAGTTGACAGGTAAGGGAGAGTCGACTGTCTTTATGTTGGGAACCACTAGATCTCCTACCAAGTCATTACCCAATAATAAATGAATGCCGCTCACAGGCATTGGATCTTTCCTAATGGCTACTTGCACTTCCCCAGTAATCAAGGGACATTGGAGGTGCACTTTAGCTAAGGGATAGGAAGAATGGGATGAGAGATCTGAAATTAGAACACTTATTAGTAAATGCGGTAGATATATCAGGAATGACGTTAAACAGGAGGATAGATTGTGCTGCGCCCGTATCACGTAGTATACGAATAGGGAAAGAACGAGACCCCTCTATGATTGAAATTTTTCCCTCATGGGTGAATGAAGAGAAGATCTGATGAGCCTTTTATTGGTGTTTACTTGTGTGGTTTGGATTTAGGATCAGGAACTACTTTAGCAATTCGACACACTTTGGAATTAATTTACAAATTCTGGATCGCTCGCCTAGCCTGAGGTTTTTACAGTAGAACAAGTAAGCTTGGTTGCATCAGGGGGGGGGGGGTAGTTGTGGGACCCTTCGACCTACCACTCACGTCCCCAAGGTTATCATCAGAGGAGGACCTAACATACCGGAAAGTACCACGTTCCCTATTGCCCAGTGACTCCATCAGCAAGGCGTATGCATCAGCCAGCTCAGCCGCACGCCCTAAATTAACCTCTCCACGCTCCTCCACATGCTTCAAGATGTGAAATGGTATCTTGCTCTTCCACTCCTCCAGGACTACCAAATTCTTTCAAATCCTAAAATGTGTAAGAGTGTCTGTAACCTCTAACACTTCTTAAAAACCTAGCTTTTGGCAAAACTCAACAAAGGTGTGGGAAAGGAAATGGTTTGGTTAGTTTACGAAACTTCTGCCGGTATCCATCTGGCGTGATAGCATAAGAGGTGAGGATATTCTTTTTTACGTTATCATAGTCATCAGTCTGATCTAAACAGTTATAAACTCTAAGAGCCTTACCATATAATTTAGGAACTAACACTGACACCCACTGGTCCTTTGGCCACTCATTCTTCCCGGCTATTTTCTCAAAAGTCCTAAATGACCCGTCCATATCGGATTCATCAAACCCGGGAACAAGGGAAGAAGCAGTAGCAGGGTTAAAAGCAGCTAGTTTCTCTCTTAATGCCACTTCTTTTGATCTAAACTCCGATGTTAAGGTGACTTCTATCTCTCTTACCTGTAGTTCTTTCAGTCTAACCTCCTGCTCCAACTTGGCTTGTTCCGACCTGGCCTGTTCCAACTTTTCTTCATGCTGCAACTTGGCCTGTTCCGACCTTTCTTCAGGCTCCAACTTGGCCTGCTGCTCCAACTTGGCCTGCTCCAACTTGGCCTCCTTCTCCAACTTGGCCTGTTCCAACTCTAGTTCTTTCATTTTGATTTGGAACTCGAACCTTGCTCGTTCTAGTTCTAAGGCGTCTATTCGTTGTGTGTTTTCTTGAGGGCTAGCCAGACCTGAAGCAACTTCTGAGTGAGGAGGGGTGGTGGATAGTGGTTGAAGTTTCTTGGACATGGGCGTTAATCTGTCAACAGCGGATTCTTTTAAAACTTCATGTTGAACCAGCACTTCAATCACATGATTTTTTAACATTTCCTTAGTCAGTTGCTGTGAAAATGGGATATTATAATAGTTGGCTATTTCTTTCCATTCTTTCTTCAGGATATTAACACATCAATTGTACGGAAGGATTTCAATAAAATCCTGGAGATCAAAAACCTGAGGTGGCCATTTATTTAGAAAAATAGGATCGATGTAACTAATGATTCCAAAGATAAGATAAGTGGATAACCCTAGAAAATATCACGGCAGTGGATAACAGAAAGTCCCGAAAATAGCAAGTTATGCCTGATACACTATGATTATTGTTCTTCTAGAAGATCATAGATAAGGATAAAGAGACGAAAGAGGTAGGGCGTATTCGCTCAAATATGAATCGGATTAACAACACAATCCTGTGAAAAGAGGTAGGGCATTATTACGGCATTAATATAAAGATCCGGATTAACAACCTGATAAATGGTATAGTTATTTGAATAAGAGATATAGGAAAGAACAATAATTGAGGCTTTATAATTATGGGGTCCTGGTAGAGCGTGGCGTCCCAAGATATCACTTCACCGTAAACTAGTGACTATGGAACAACCTACTCTGGAGTGAGGGTACGGCATTAAACAGATCCGGATTCTTCCCAACACTCGATAAGACTTACTACACAACTGCCACGTGTAATAACAGGTAAGCCTTATGACACTTGGAACCTAATATCCTACGTCTGTCACTCTTACTATACGATAATACCAATATATGCACACACATATGAAGGAAACTTTAAACTACTGTAAAGCAATTGTGAACAGAAGTGACTGGGAGGAATAATTAACACTGAGTAACAAGGGAGGAAGGAATATGGTACTTAAGGTCGAGTCCTGTCACGGTCGCCATTTGTTACGAGTTGGGGATTTAGAATATAGTTATACGTCTACCCAGATCCCAACAGGCAACAACAATAAAAAAAAAACAAAGACAATCGGACTATAAAAGGGTAGACAAAGGATGCGAGTTTTCGTTGTATATAATAGAGTACCATAAATCCCTTAACAAAATATTCAGCTTATAAATTACCCTTAACCAAACTTAACCTAAACATTAACAGTATATACATATTAATAAACATAAAACAATCTTGAAGCAAGTGGACGTGGGGAGTTAATACAACATATAAGTACTTAAGTGAGGAGCTGAGATGGCTGACGAGTAAGGCTGAGTATTGTAGAAGACGGTAGGTAGTCACTGCACGTAGGTTTAGAGGATAGATGATCCTGTGGTCACTTCCCAGAGCCAAGTGCCCTCTCCTCGAATTGGAGCTGACAAAGAAGACTGAGGAGGTGACGCAACCCAGGATATGGAGAAGGGAAACCTCGGAGTGGTAACTAAGACGAGTCATACTCGTGTCTCTTGTCCCTAGATGGCGTTGCTCGTGGTGCTGGTGGAGAGTAGATCAGGACAATAGATGGCGTTAACTAATGGTGCTGGGTAGGAGAGGAGTTCCATGTGCTGTTTGTTGGCGGGGTTAGCTGTTGGCCATGGCTGGTGGTACAAGGACGCAAAACACAGATATTTAAAAGAAGAAACATAGTCAATAGTGTTGTGACCTATCTTGAACTTGGCGGGGCCGCGTTTGCGATTACCATCTTATTTGTTGAACACTTTAGTTTTCTCAGTGGAGATAATTAGACCGAGGTTCTCACAGGCTGCATATACATGGTTCAGGGTGGTTTGCATTTCACGATGAGTTTTAGTATGTATAAGAATATCATCAGCATAGCTGATTGAGATATTGCTGGGGTTGTCTGGTATTAAATTTAATAATGCATTCATAAGAACATCGAACACAATGGGGCTAAGTACTCCATCTTGAGGGGTACCAAGTTGCATATCTTTAACTTCACTTTTGTAACCCTGAAACCATGCAGCAGCCCTTCTGTTGATTAGGTAACCACTTATCCAGTGTAACAGCCTACCTCCTATAACCATTTTGGCTAGTTCGTACAATATCAGTTGTCTATTGGCAATATCAAATGCAGCTTTTAGGTCAAGAAATGTGGTGTATCTGTGCATTTCATCACCATGCAGAGTTAGGAATGTGGTGATGCAATTATGTACACCTTTACCATGAGTGAAGCCATTTATGTTAGGAGACATGTGTTCTCTGATTCTATATAAGAGTCTGCCAAGAACCATCCTCTCAAACGTTTTACACAGGCAGCTGGTTAGTGATATGGGATGAAAAGCATCAGGCTGTCCTGGTTTCGGTATTGGTACAACAATACTACTGGTCCATGATGTAGGTAGTTGGCCCTCGGCATGACTCATATTGTACAATACCAACAATGGATTGCCTGGCACACGCCTTAGTAGACTAACGATGTTGTAGGTGACTCCGTCCTCTCCAGGGGAAGTAGATCTACCCCTGGCGAGGGCGGCGTCAAGCTCCCACTCAGTATATGGAACATCACATCCATCGTGCTGTTTGCCCAGCATAAATTTAATAAGATTACTTCTCTCTACAGACTTCGCATCAAGGAGTCCCCGAGTCCTAGTTGGTAACATGTCATAGCTAGACACATGAGCTCACTTTATTAGTTCATTCGACTTTTGCAGAGGGTATGGATGGGAGACGAGTCTACTGTTTTTACATCTGATTATGTTTGTCTTTCCAGGCTTTGCTGAGGGATGTGTGTTGGTTCAGGCTGTTGACGTATGTCTCCCATGCATTTTGTCTGAGTTCGTTTACACGTTCCCTGACAGCAGCAAGGGAAGCTTGATACAATTGTAACATTTGAGGTGTTCTAATTTGTTTGTAACCCTTATCCACCCTCCGACTCTAGCCCTGAGTTTTTTCAGCTCAGAGTCATTATAGCACTGCTGTTGCCTGTTCCCATTATGTTGACCACGTTTTCTCCGTTTATTGGTGGAGGTATTGTTGGTGAAATATGCATAAGTCCTATCTATCAGATCGTCATGGAAACTTTGGTAGATGTCAGGCTTGTAGTCCTTGTACCAGTCATGGATGAAGTCTATGAACTGGCTTTCATGTTATTGCTTGACTGTGATTCTACGTCTGATCAGTCTACCCCAGTGGGGGTGTCATTGGCTACAAGTATACTAGCTTGGATTGGGCTGTGGTCAGACATAAGATCAGTGACAATATCAGAGCTATGAGTTGTGCATGAAAAATTAAAACCAATACACTTGTCTAGACCCCCGCCATAGATGTGTGTTGGTTCATTATTACCTATAATTTGAACTTCTTCATATTCGCTGAGAAGTGAGATAAGTCTCCTACCATTGGTGTTAGTGGTGGAGTCACCTAATTTCTTGTGTCTAGTATTCAGGTCACCCATCAGGCCAGTGGGCTCAGTGTGTAAAAAGTCTGGGAGATCTGAGGGAGCATAGGCGTTTAGCACGTTGAGTGGAGTTGCCCAGGTGGATAGTGATCCCATGGTACTGAAGGTAGGTAGTCTTTTTGAATACAAGAGGTACATGCGGGAGTGACTTCTTAACATACATCAAACATGTGTGAGTAGAATTAGGATCATAATACACATAATTGGGCACACTGGGTGGGGGCTTACCATTAGGTGTGAGACACTCCTGCAGATACACAATATCGATGTCTTAAGACACAACTTTGTGGTGTAGGTCAGGGTATCGTTTTCTAAGGGATGAGATGTTCCAACTCATCACCTTCACCGCTCTGTATCTTTGTCTGGTATTAACACTGGTCATTATGAACTGTATTTGGAAAGAAGCAAAAGGCACTGTATGATACTGTTCTTTTCTGCGCTGCTTGTCCCTTCGGCAGGCAGTAGGCCACATAACTTTTTTGAAAAATTTCTGGAGCATGTACTGCTCAACAATTGTTGTATGTCAGTGGCAAACAACGACACACTTTGGTTACACTCGACATCACCACCATTTTCTGTTTAAGTTTGTTATCGCCGCTGGCTTCAGCTACAGTGCTGGCTCGTGATGCCATTAAATCTTTCGACCTGTGACCTCGCCAGATGTAGAAGTGTTTACAGACAAGTCCTGGTTCTGCTGAGTGGACTGTCTTAGACTGGTGGCGGTGCTGCCCGCCGCCCCTCCATGAGACAGATCGCCCTCTCTAGTGATGCTGTGAAGATCAGCCTTCTGTCCGAGAATTTGTGCTGGGACGATTTACGCAATACTGTTTTCTCTTGGAACACCATACTGATCTGCATTGACCCTCACTTGTAAGTACAGCCTAAGTGATGACATAGCCCTCGGTACTGAAATATTGTTGACTAATTACGCCTACTCGTTTCTGCATAACCTGGAGTAATAAGACAATGCAGAATGAAGCGAAGCTAAGATTAATAGAGTTATGAACTTTGTGTTATGTCAGTATGCTTATTAAATTGTAATTAAGATAAAATTGTGTGAGACAAACTAATTATGTATCAGATGGATCACCTTGTAATGTTATGAACGCCTTCTCCTCTGCAGGTTTTGACCACATCAATGAATATTGAATGCGTCCAAAAAGAAAAAAAAAAAGCGCTGGGTGCGCGGGCTGGCTCGTCGCAAACAAACACCTACGGCCCTGTACGCTCGAACCCAAACTTTATGACAACTCCTCAGATATTTGAACACGTCACTCAAACACACGACACTCTACGTCACTGTCTCTTGTGCTGACGTTATGACGATCTACGTTGTCTCACGCTGAACTCCCGGCGTTGGTGGTTCCTTTGTTCCTCATGGTAGTTGAGAATTCCCTTCGACGCCCCCCCCGTACTTGTTTTGCCTGTAAACGCATTAGTTAAGGACGTTCAGGTTACGGGCAAGTAGAAGGGAATGATTGAACCCCGTCTGTGTTGCCCCATGCTGATCTTTCGATGACTGCTGGTGATGATCCTGGACCTTTGGTTGGGAGAGTGGGCCAGGGGTTGGCCGTAGGGAGTACCCTAGCAGCAGTAGTGTTTCTTAAGACCTGCCTAGGTGGCGGGTCTGGGCGCTGAAGGGGCGTAGGAGCTCTAGGACAGTCAGGGTGCCATACAGGAACTCCAACTGTTTTGCAGTTAATACACTTCTGTTGAATGACCCCCCCTTGAGCAACTGTATATCTGCAAGCCTGAGTTGCATGTTGTCTTGAGCAGAGACCACACCACGGCTTAGTCGAGGGGCATAATCGGGCCGCATGGCCCCAGTGTTGACAATTGTAACACCTCCGGGTAGGGGGCTGATAGAGAGTTACCTTCAGAATCCGATAGGCACCACGGACTCGAATGGTCTTGGGTGGGTCTTCCGAGCCAACCCAGTCTGCAATGACTGCATTCTTGCCCCTGAGTCGCTTCGTCCTTCTGATGTCGGGATGAGCTTCTAGTAGTGTAGGGGTCTGGTACTGGTCGAGCCCTATGATTAAAATAGTTTTCTTGCTCGATGGTTGGGATGATTGTACCATGGTTATTCCCCTTATGCTATTGGTGAGGAGATCCTGTATGACTGCTGGGTCACTTCTAATCAGAACATGATCTTGTGTACCGACTCTGAACTGAAACTCAGCGTCTGGGTGTTTATCTTCCGCATCGTTCAGTCAGAGATACTTGTCTTCAGGTGATGTACCTTCAGGGAAGTTTAATTTTACTCTCATGGGGGGTTGTGGTTGTAGTTGATGGTCTCTTAAGTTTTTCTGCCTTTTCGGCCTTCCGCTTGTTCCTGGACTGAACTACTTGAAAGCCATCCTCTCCGTTGGTGTCAAGGTCAACACCATAGCCACCTGGCTCACTCAGTGCATCAGGAGAGTTAAAGCGAGTAGCTGGGTCTCCAGTCAACTCAGACATGGTGGAGTTACAGGACCCGACCTAGTATATGCCTACGTCAGAGGGCCGAGGACTGCGTGGCACTTCTAGGAAGTCAGCGGTGGTTGGGAGGCGTAGCCCTCGTAGACGACAAAGGAGACTGGCATCTACAGCGTATTAGCGGTGTGAGGGGAGGCCGTGAACATGCCTCCCGCAAGAGGGAGTGTGGTGTCAGTGGGAAGGTAACAGGAGTATTCTCAGTTTGTAAACACTATTATTACACTACACTTGTTCTTAATAGTATCTCTGTTTTTCTGGTTAGATACAGTATCAAAGACAATTTTAGTTTCAAAAGAACTATCCAGCCTGGCACACTATGAGGAGGGGGGTTTGTGTAAACAACCCCTCACCACATGGCCGAGCGTGAACACAAGGGTACAGTATAGGCCTTGCCTCGCGGGCGCCAACACACGACACAGTGCTGAACCCACATTAGTTCACTTGTTATACAGGCAACATATTTGCAGGAGGTGGTGGTGGAGGTGGTAGGTTAGTGAAGTCCTTGGTGGAGGTGGTTTGTTGAAGAGGGTCTGTTTGTTTGTTTGATTGACTTTGTTTGTTTGATTTTTTGTAGGTATGATTGTTTGTTTTTACTGTTTGTCTGTTTGTTATATTGTTTGTTTGTATGTTTAATTGTTTTTTGTTTGTTTTGTTGCTTGATTGTTTGTATTGTTTGTTTGATTGTTTGATTGGTTGTTTGTTTGATTGTTTGTATGTATGTTTGTTTGTTTGTTTTGTTTGTCTGTTTGTTTTATTGTTTGTTTGTTTACTTGTTTGTTTTATTCTTTTATTTTTGTTTGCTTGTTTGTTTTATTGTTCGTTTGTTTGTTTTATTGTTTATTTGTTTTTTGGAATGGTGTTTTTTGTGGTGTCATTTTTGTTTGTGTTGTGTTGTGTTGGGTTGTTGATTGTTTGTTTGTGATGTATTGTTTGTTAGTGGTTGGAGAGAGAGAGAGAGAGAGAGAGAGAGAGAGAATCAACACAATTTCTATACCATAAATTTACCAACTCTCTCTCTCTCTCTCTCATGATAAAAAAACTGATCGACTTGTACCTGTGGTTGTTGTTTGTGTTTTAATTGTTAATTTAATACAACTTTTTTATCTTATTTCTAATTTCTACTGTTGTTCCAGCCACATGTTGTATTGTTAATAATAATAATAATAATAATAATACGGTAATAATAATAATAAAAATAATGATGATAATAATAATTGAGACGATTATTATTAAAATATGGAGGCAGGAGGAGTAAGAGGGAAGGAATGATGATAGTTGAGAAGATGACAATAGTAGTGATAATGCTGGTTGTGGTAGTGATGGTAATATTATACACGTAACAATAATGGTTGCCCTTCATGTACGAGGATGGCCGGCTCTAGAGCAACCTAGGCGTGAATTTGTTTAAGATGTTAGAATCTGTCGCCAACACCACAACCACACCCTAAGTTAACGAGTTGTATGACCCAGTTTCAATGAATAGTCCGAGAAGACCGGACAACTCGGCAACTGCACTGGCTAACCATTATTCCAGAATAAGATCCGCAAATCGATTAACATTCAGGTTCCCATTTACTGGTAAATAGAAAGCCAAATGACGTAAAAAATAAAACATGCTCATAGTTTCACTCTGTCCGGGAATCGAACAGGGGTCCACTCGCTTGCAAGGCGAGCATGCTGACTATTACACCACAGGTTGCCAAAATCACGTTTAGTAAACAAAATTTTTTTTTTTTTTTTTCGTGCCGGTCAAGCCCCGACCAGAGGTTAGCTAGACCCCCGGACAACTCTTATGGAGC
>NW_024755461.1:0-27058 GCF_018991925.1 Homarus americanus
AACTGGGGTCCGCACTTGCTGGGGGAGGATACTTCCTAAGCTATCTGGGTGGTGGGTATCGTGTGATGACCCGGAGAAGGTGGTGAATGTGGTTTGTTTTGGCCTTTCGGGTTAGAGTGGCCGCTAGTGTTGTGTGTTCTTTTTAGAAGTTTTGAATTCTGTTTCGGAGACTTTGTGTGACTTCGCAGTCGAGGAGATAGTGTTCCAGTGGGTTGGCCGCTGGCTCCTGACAGTAGGTGCATTCCCTGACGACATTTCCGATCGTCTGCCTGGAGCACTTGTACCCTAGTCGTAGTCGATGAAGGCTAACTTGGGTTTGTCTTGGTGTTTTCTTGTCCGCGAAAGGTGGTTCCCCTTTTGTAGCCGCCAGGTACCATTTGGGTGATTGGGAACCAGCGTTGAATGCGTGAAGGAAGCTCTTTTGGATGTGGAGCTTGGTAGTCTTTCTGAGGTGATTCTTGATCTGTTGCACGCTTGCTGGAACTTGAATGTGTACGCTTCTAGAACGTGTGGCAGCCTTGGCTGCTTCGTCTGCCATGTCATTTCCCCCGATCCGTACATGACTAGGAATCCAGTGTAAGACGACTGGGCTATTTTGTCTTTGGAAGTCCTGTAGCTGTGCGAGGATCAAGGTTATGATGTGGACGTTGTCTCTTGGTTGACTGTGTTGCAGCGCCTGCATGGCCGTTTTCGAGTCCGTGTAAATTATGATGGAATTGTTGTGTTGTGTTGCAGCGTGTTGTAGGGCCTTTGAGATTGCTACCAACTCTGTTTGTAGGGTGGAGCAGTCATTAGAAAGTCTCCATCGGAGGGTCTGACCTTGGGTGTAGAAGGCCGCTCCGGTTGTATGATGTTTTGGATCCACCGCGCCGTCTGTGAAGTATGATGCTGCATCAGCCGGTGTCTCGGTGGCTATGGCTTCCAGGGTTATTATTTTGAGGTCCTCCTTCTGGAGGATGGCTTTGCTATCACCTAGTTAGGTAATTTTAAATGTGGCTGGTGGAGGGCTCCATGGTGGAAGAGCTACGTAACCATTGTCTCGTATGTCTTGGTTGTTCTTGACGAGTGTTTCTGCTTGCAAGTGTTGGATGACCTCGCTTGCCTCGTACGACCAGGTGGCCCTTCACACTCTATTATCGAGGTGGAGGGATGCGCTCATTCGCGTTTTGGCAGCTGTGGGCTTATCTGATCTACTCGTACTGCCAGGGGTGGTAGTTCAGTTTCCATTTACAAATTGCAAATTCTGGTCCACGTGGGTGCTCCAAGCATGTTCCTGAAAGCATTATTTTGGATAACTTCTACCTTAGCTATCTGGTCTTCTCTCAGTCCAATGAGTGCTGGAGCACTGTAATCTACCAGCGATCTGATGGCGGCCATGTAGTAGTAGGGTGTGTCATACGGAGGCGAATTTTTTTTTTTGAGTTTGAAAAATCGGCCCATGGTATTAATGATGTAGTTCTATGTGCAGAATCATGTGATATCATCAGATTTGAAAAGTTTTTATTTTTTGCTAGGTAAATTTTAACTTGAAATCTTATGAAAATTCAGTATTCCCACCCTTTTACCAACACCACTAAATAGCTTATTTAAAGTAAAGTAAATGTATCAGGTTAATTTATTAGGATGAAAATGATCCAGAATAGTGAAACGAATGATCTTGACACATTTATTAAATTTAATATTCCTTTAGAAAACAAAATCATCAAATCTGAAAATCCGGTTTTACTACTCTGACCGGTGTTGCTGCACACCATAGAGAACATGTCTTTCTTGCTTCTGTTTCTACTCATCACCTCCCTGCTGACCACCTGAGCACCGGATGTAGCCTTCCCTCCTCTCCCTGGCTGTACCACGTGACTGCTGGCCCCTCGCTCACTTGCTGTACACAACGCTCTACTCTCTGGGTGTCGAGGGCCCAGGCAAGAAAGTTGTCACATGGGGTTGTCCAGGAAAGCTCTGACTTAAGACATTGGTGAGGCTGCAGGTAAGAGGGGGCTCACTGCCAGCCTGGATGTTATCCAGATCTATGAGATCAGTGAGGGTCTTGGCACCTAGATTGACTTCAGGAGTCTTCCTGATTCGTCATGCCCAGATCCTCTCATAAGTCTCATATCCAAGATCTTTTTGACTGCCACTCTTCTCTCCTCCTCATCCTTACTGCAGAGCATTGTCTGCAGAACTGCCTCGGGATGAGCATACCAGGAAGATCTCCTCACAGTCTGCTCCACAATCTGAACAACCTTCCTTGGCTGACTCCTCAGGAGCTCAAGCTGGAAGAGAACATGCCTCGGACCTTCGGAGAACGATGACTTGACCTTGGTGTTGAACCAATTTGGCAAGTAGACACTCACGATGAATTGGACAATAAGTCTCAGGTTGTGAAGCTGGTTCCCTTTCAGTTTATGATGAGCGACCCAAATTCTGCAGAACCTGAGAGCCGTTGTGAGCCACCTAGAATGTGAGACTGGACCTATCTGCAGGTAAGCAAGTCTATCAGGCATGACCCCAGTTTTGATGGCACTGCAAATCATGTAACCATAGTACTGGTCAGTACTCAGGTCGTCAATGACAGTATGTGCAAGCTCAACGAGTGGAGGACCAACTGTGATTTTTTCAAAGCTCGGATTTATTTCTAACTCAGTGGCAGAGTCCAGCATCTTGCCAAGAGGACCAGACCATCTGTTGTTTGAAAGAGTCTTGCCATCCAGCTCCTGGATCAGATGTCTGAGTGGCAACTTCGTTGGTGTGGAGGTCACAAACAATCCAGACCAGCTTCCTCCCAATCTTCCGCTCTATCCACTGTATGACCCCCCTTGCCACCCTGTGTTCGTGTTGGTGCTGTCCCCTCCAATGGCCTGCAGGGTCTGGTCTATGTTCCTCTCTCTGAGCCAGTTCACAATGTTATCTGCCACTATCTCAGCTGGTTTCCTGATGTCATCTTTCTCTGGAGTGAAATGCCACAAATACTTCCCTCCTAGTTCACTGCAGCAGGAGTAGTGTTCCTCCTTTACTGTAGTGATGGGTTGTCAGACCACAGCTTACATCGCAAGGAAAGCCAGACTTGACCCGACATTAGGGGGGTCAAGTGTAAGGGTATCCCCCGCGGGTGCTCAAGGGTGTTACAAATCAACTAGCTCCCCTTCCCATGTCACACGGCCAACAAACATGTAAGAAGGCACCAGCCGACTCGCTCCCAATATACACAATATCCTACACCGCAGAGGAAGGCCAGTCTTGACCCGACATTAGGGGGGTCAAGTGTAGGGTAACTCTCACGGTTGACCAAGGGTTATAAATCAGCCAGGCTCCCCTCCCATGTGACACGGCACCACAACAAACATGTAAGAAGGCACCAGCCGACTCTCTCCCAATATACAATAACCTACATCGCTGAAGAAGTCCAGGCTTGACCCGACATTAGGGAGGTCAAGTGTAGGGTAACTCTCACGGCTGACCAAGGGTTATAAATCAGCCGGGCTCACCTCTCATGTCACGGCCCCATCTGATGACTTTCCCAGAAGATACAACTTATAGTCTCTGAAAAAGTCCAGACCTGACCCTACATTAGCGAGGGCAAATGTAAGGAGATCCTTCGCCGCCCCCCCGATCAGCTCAACCTGACGGCTCGCCTCCCAATATATAGGACGTCCTAGTCCTCCCTCCCACCAGAGAGAGAGACAGAGAGAGAGAGTGTGTCTTGTAAGGAGGAAGGGCCAGCTACTACACCACCAGGCCCGCTCGAGAGGAGTCAGAGAGGACCGGAGGCAGTCGCCTCCGGTCAGGACCGAGACTTCCCTCCAGCGCCAGCTAAGCAGTCTCCCATAGAGACAACCCAGGACCACCTGCTAGGCCTCCCCTAGGTCACGTGAGTTTTTGTCAGAGCTTTCCATGGGATGAGTTACTTACGTGGGAAGTGTATTCATTTCATGTTCGTGTCCGAGAATCAGAGTGTCTAGTAACGTAATATGATGTCCTAGTAACGTAAATATAATGTCCTAGTAACTTCAATAGACGGTGTTATTAATGTGTCCATGTCATTGTCGTAATTAATAAAGAGTTGTAACGAAGCGGTGTTTGAGAAGTCGCCCTTAAGACGTAATAGATGTGTATTGACATATAAGATACGATAAGTGTAAATAACTATCACGGCCACGCTACCAAAATCTTCCTCTCTTTTATACTCTCTTACTAAATATTCTACCTATATATATGTAATCTTCTTCTTGTGTTCTTGTCTCATTATGTCTCATTACAATGGTGGCAGCGAACTTAACGTAACTCACGCCTTCCCTCGGTTAGCCATAACACCTGGCTCGTCTCATCCTTCATTTGATTCAGTCTAAGTATTGTCTACAATTGTGTAATAAGTAATTCCTGTGTCGTAGCGTCGTAGCGTGAAAAGTGTCCTAGTGTGTCACCGTTACAGCTCAAGTAAATGTCTCTCGTCGTGGTATGCGCGAATTTTTTTTTTCTAGAAATATGTTCAGTGCTTAATATAATTTCTCAGTGTTCCCCGCGTTCTGTGAAGTTCTCAGTATCCCAAGTGCATTTTAATTGTCGGTCAGTGTTAAATGTACCCATTGTGTTTTAGTGATAGAAGCGGTGTCTGTACTAACTGTTATAACTTAACATGTCTTTTAACCTACATCCTCCTCCCTGTCCTAATCCTCACCTCACCCTCCTTACCCTTCCTCCCATCCCTGCCCCGCCCTGCCCCGCCCTGCCGCTCTGCGCCCCGCCCCGCAAAGCCCCGGCCTGGCCCGATCAACCACGCCTCGGCTCCTCCCCACTACACTTAACTCCGCCTCACCCGCCCCACCTCACCCACTCCGCCTCACCCGCCCTGCCTCACCCGCTCCGCCTCACCCACCCCGCCTCCACCCGCCTCGCACCGTCCAGTGTGACCACCAATCCCCATATGTTTTGTCCCGTGAGTTATGCTTCGAAATCGGTGGTTAGTGTTACTTAATATTGCGATAATTACAGAGCTTCACTCAGTGTGTTTTTATGCTAGTATGATTTGTAATGTACTCTTTGACGCGTAGTGATAAATAATATTCAATGTAGTGAGCAGAGCTTCACTCCCCGACCCAGCCTAATGAGAATATTGTCGTGACGGAAACTATAGTTGCCAAACATTGACGTAACGTATAAAGTAAATATTTGTTTTTCTTTACGGATACACTTCCAACTAATCCATCATCCCTTTCGGATTGTTTCTGTCAAATGTCACACACAGTACCGCCCCATGGCTAGCCGGAATCCGACCACAGCACATATAAGAAGAGAAGTAGCAGCGTGAGGAATGCAGCGTGATGAATGCAGCACCACACCCGCCACACACCACCCCACTTCTTTCAAGTCCTCCCTGGTCTAGGATTAAGAAGATTTTATATTTTTCTACTTTAGGAAGTTAAGGAGTGTGGAATGTAGCACCACACAAGGAACCCTGGTGAGCCCAGCTAGGGAGGGATTCACCACTGTGGAAGGTGTAAGACAGGACGGTCTTTGGTCTCGCCGACACTCACATATGGAGGGCGAGCCCTGGTCCGCGGAACCTGCCTTACAGTCATCTAAGGAGACGACAGCCCAAGCAGTGGACCGGCTTTTATCCCGGCCGGAGGGGGCGGACGGCAGATGAACAGAAAATCGTCTGGAATATGTTGAAAATGATGATGTTGCAGAGAAGAAATACAGATGGAGCAGAAAAATTCATCTGGAATATGACGGAAAACGAAGATGTATAAAGAAACGCAGATGAACAGAAAAATCGTCTGGAATATGAAAATGAAGACGTATAAAGAAACGCAGATGAACAGTAAATTCATCTGGAATATGAAAATGCTCTAAACGTAGAGGAAGCGCAGGTGAACAGAAAAATCATCTGGAATATTATAGAAACCAGGAGGAAGTGTGAAGAAGTCAGATGTGGTGACACGACCTACACGGTGAGGTATTGAAGAAAGAAAAACGTGCTATGTGAAGACAGAAGACACGCTGTGCTGACATAGAATGTCGACGATGACAAAGTGGATAATCAGAAGGACCAATCGACTACCGCTGTTGTGCTGCCGGCATTCCTTATTTTCAGATACCAGCTGGATGGAGGACTTGAGCCATGCTGGACCCAACAAATGTACTGATGTTGTTGATGTTGTTGATGTACAATAAAAAGATACAACACCCTAACATGTGAAGTAGGAGCATTTTTTTAATGTATTTTGAAGTATTTCATTCTCTGATTTTTGTTAACATGTACTACAAAGAATGTTTTTTTTTAGATTAGTCACTTTTTCTATGAGTTCATTTGATCAATGTTTTGTATTTCCAAATGCAATGTTGTAGACATACTACTGAGGGGGACGAATTATTATTTTGACACGGCCTGGTTAGGCAATGTAACACCTGTTTTTGTTTGTAGAATGTGATTTGCAAGTTTGCCTCGGACACTATGCTAGATATGAAGGATCTTTAGATCACTCTATGTTCACTTACTGTGTATGTATTTTATTTTTTTTCTCCTGTCATAGAAGCATTAATCTTGGCGGGAGGTATAGTAAGCTTTGTCAGATCAAACTATGCCAGTAGAAAAACATACATCTCTAGGGTTATAATTTGTAAAATGTAAGGATGCATTATCGCCTCAGGGACTATATTAGATACTGCACATGATGTTACTGTCTACTTAAAATGTGTCATCAGTGTTCTGAGCATGAAAGCTTTGGTCTTGGCGGGAGGTGTAGTGATGGGTTGTCAGACCACAGCTTACATCGCAAGGAAAGCCAGACTTGACCCGACATTAGGGGGGTCAAGTGTAAGGGTATCCCCCGCGGGTGCTCAAGGGTGTTACAAATCAACTAGCTCCCCTTCCCATGTCACACGGCCAACAAACATGGAAGAAGGCACCAGCCGACTCGCTCCCAATATACACAATATCCTACACCGCAGAGGAAGGCCAGTCTAGACCCGACATTAGGGGGGTCAAGTGTAGGGTAACTCTCACGGTTGACCAAGGGTCATAAATCAGCCAGGCTCCCCTCCCATGTGACACGGCACCACAACAAACATGTAAGAAGGCACCAGCCGACTCTCTCCCAATATACAATAACCTACATCGCTGAAGAAGTCCAGGCTTGACCCGACATTAGGGAGGTCAAGTGTAGGGTAACTCTCACGGCTGACCAAGGGTTATAAATCAGCCGGGCTCACCTCTCATGTCACGGCCCCATCTGATGACTTTCCCAGAAGATACAACTTATAGTCTCTGAAAAAGTCCAGACCTGACCCTACATTAGCGAGGGCAAATGTAAGGAGATCCTTCGCCGCCCCCCGATCAGCTCAACCTGACGGCTGGTCTTCCAATATATAGGAAGTCCGAGCCCTCCCTCAGAGTGTGTGTCTTGTGACCAGGAAGGGCCAGCTACCACGTCCCCAGTCCCGCTCGAGAGAAGCCCGCCACTAAGTGTAACGAAGTCTCAGCCGGGTCCATCGACAGAGTGCTGTCAACTCCACGTGTAACAGTAAGTGCTGGCTGTGTAGACTGTAGAAGTGCAGTGATCCCGAACCTCCCCAACGATCGACTTAGTGAAGTGCCCATTCTAATTGTGAGGTTAGGTTATACGAGAATACCATAGTCTATCATAAATTGTGTACGAACCCCCCATTAATCCCCCCTATTGAACTAGTAAAATAAAGCTGTAACACGCATTGGTGTTTTATATACTACACTTGTACTGTGCCTGTGTTAATATACAGTGTTGACAACACACCCTCGAGACACGCTACCATTTCCTCTCGCTATAATACTCTACTACTATAAACTCCTAACTTACCTCTTCATGTGAGATTTTGTCTCATTACATCACCATGGCAGGGAACAACTTGTCAGAATCTCCAACTTTCATGAACACTTTAGTGTCATCCCTTCTCCCATCAAAGAACAAACAATTGATTCCATTTTCTCTTATCCCCTTATCAAACTCCTCTTCTAGGTTACTGACAAGTTTCTCCTGAGCTCTCCTTACTTTGTTATGATCTATCACCAGGTGAACATCATCAGGTGTTATCAAACCACCGTCAATCCAGGCAGCTGTTGCTATCTCTGCAGTTTCTCTGGTATCGCATGCTGGCCAGAGCTGTGCTCGGGATATCTTTCCTATTTCGAATCTTATGCCTGGAAGGTTTGGGATCATTATTTTCTGGGTTAGGGACAAAGTCACCATTCTCCTGGTCAGCACTCGGATCAGCCATGGGGAAGTCATTATACTCTGAATCAGCTTGACTCCAATCATCGGCCTTTTTTACCTCACCCTGGGCCTTCTCAAGTCTCTTTTCCTCGGCAACTCTTCTCCTCTTCTGTCTCTCTGTGGCAGCCTCCTGTCTCTTGGACTCCGGAATATCTTGGCTAGAAATCATGAGAGCCCCTATACTGCCAGTCTTCTCTCTCTGTGCTTTGACAAATGCCAGTTCGATCACAGGAATCTTCAGTTCACGCTTGCAAATACAGGAGATGTGGGCCTCGGATTTACAGTCACGATCTCATCCAAACTCAGGACAGAGAACAATTGGGTACTTGCAATTAATTATGTCAAATAACTGGTCGAGTTGCTTGGCAAAGCTGTCCTTAACTGCAAGTTTTCCTCTCCCAAGAGAGATATCTCTTGCCTTTTCCCAACTGGCTAGCAGTCTCTCACTAATCTTCTTCTGACTTGTTATGACTGGAGGCTTGAACTGAGCGTTAGCCAGAGTGTACTGTGCCAAGACAGCTTTGGTCATATCACTGGCAATGTCTTTGTTTGTGTAAGTTCTTTGGTTCTTTTCACTGATTTTCCTGATTAAAACACCGTATCTCAAAGCATCTCTCAATGTAGGCAACTCCGACTTCAGGAGTTCTCTCCCAGACCCAAGATAGTGACTGAGATGGCTGGATTTTTGGTTCCTCGTCCTGACATAAGCAGCCATCGCAAATATTATCAACTTATAAATGCATCAGAATCTGAAACAGAAAAAAATATTGTTAGTTGGGTTGTTAAAGAATGAAGTCAGAAAGCAATGTTACTATTTAATTGTAATGCACTAATGCAGCTGTAAGTTAGATTTTCGATAAATTTCACGCTAAAATTTACCTAGCAAAAGGTTGCAAAATATTAAAACTGAAATTATTTTCTGTTTATATACACTAAAATCTACCAAAAAAGTGATGGGCCATTAGTTTTAGCTGATCTTCCCTCCTATGACACACCCTAATGTAGTAGGCTTTGAGCACGTGTATGTTCGCTCCTGCGGTTGTGCTGGTGAGCGACCTCATTTTGTTGTGTCTGCTCTTCGTCCTGTGCCTGAGATACTCGAGTTGCGGCTAGAAAGTGAGTTTCTGGTCGAACCAGATTCCAAGACACTGATGGGTGTTGGTCCAGACTACCGGCGTGTTTTGTATGGAGAGCATCTTCTCTGGTGTGTCTGTGCAGGTGGCCATCGCTTTCGACTTGGCTGGATTTATCTTGAGTCCAAGTCTGTTGCACTCCTATTCTATAATTTGGAGTGCGTGTTGCGTGTTGGCTAGTCTGTTTGCTCCTATTACTATGAGCAGTAAGTCGTCTGCATAGCATAGGAGCTTGGCTGTTTTTCTGAAAGGAAGTCTGACTAGATTTTCCATCAGGACATTAAACAGCGTTGGACTGAGGATGCCTCCTTGTGGGGTTCCGTTTTCATGGACCCTGTAGCTTGAGGTTACTCCCTGAAAGCGTACTCTTGCTTCTCTATGTGTGAGGTAGTTCTGGATCCACCCCAGCGACCTTCCTTTGACGCCTTTTTCAGCGAGCGTAGTTATAATGGCCAGTGGATTTGCTAGTTCGAAGGGCTTCTCCAGGTCGAGGAAGACCACCAAAGCTGGTTTATTGTCCACTGTGCTGAGTATCTCGGCGATGTTGTTGCCTGTGCCGGTTTTCTCGGTGTAAGCAAAAATGTGAGGGTGTGGGCTGCCTACTTTCCACTTGAGTCGGTTGAGAGCCATTCTTTCTCCCGTCTTCGCTATGGAGCTGAGAAGGGAGATGGGTCTCGGTTTGTCTGGTTCTCCGGTGGAAGTCTTTGTGCTATCCACGAAGCATTGATGACTTGTAGCAAAGCCCCGTGCCCGGCTTTTCCGGCATGGGAAAGCATGGAGTAATGTTATCCTGTCGGCCCCTGGTGCTGTGTCCTTGCTTCGTTTTATCGACTTCTGGAGTTCTTGCTGGTTGAAGAGTCTGTCAGTGTCATCTTCACTGTTGCAGGCCTCCTCGATCATCTGACCTGTCGCAGACGCCGTTGTGTCTCCTCCGCCTGTTTCGGGAGGTTTTTCGTTGCTGCTCGGTCGGAGAACAGTTTTGCAAGTCTCTCGGCTTCCTCTTCTGGGTTGGGATGGGTTGGTTGTGGTGGTGTTGCTTTCCCAGATGCCCTTCGGATCTGGGCCCACATCTTGCCAAGGGAGGTTGTGCTAGTTCAATTCGGAGCACCACTTAAGCCAGCTTACGCTTTTGATTTCTTCCTTCTCTTCCCTGGTATCCTAAACTATGACTTGCAGGAGATGTCTGTTTGTTTCCGCTAGTATATATATAAGAATGGAGGAAACTGCAGCGGGCCTATTGGCCCATACTGTGAAGTCCCATTTACACCTAACCCCTATCGCTCATATATCCATCCAACCAATGTTTGAAGTTATCCAGCTTATTCGAGTTAATGGTGATGTTTGGTAACTTGTTACACTAATCCACTTCTCCATTTCTGAACCAATGTTTACCTATCTCGCGCTTAAATCCTAATTTGTCTAATTTAAAACCATTGCTACGAGTTAGCTCCCGGCTTGATAGTTTGAGTACCTTTGTTATATCACCTTTGTTTAGCCCTGACTTCCATTTATACACCTCTATCATATCGCCCCTCACTCTATTTCTCTTGAGGGAGTGCAAATTAAGATGTCTTAACCTGTTTCTGTACTCAAGGTTCCTAATGCCCAGGATTAGTCTCGTCCTTCTCCTCTGAATTATTTCTAGGGATTCGATATCCATCCTGTAGTACGGTGACCAGAACTCAACCAGGTAATCCAAGTAAGGTCTCACAAGCTATGTATAAGCCCATGGACCTTTGTATAAGCCCAAGGTTCTCTCGTTTAAGATTCCTACATATCATTATTCCTAAGTGTTTCTCACACTCGGATTTCTCTATAACATTGTTGTTCTTCTGATATTTGTTTTCTCTATTTACATCTCTATTTACATCTCCTAGACTAACCACTCTACATTTGTCCATACTAAATTAATTTCCATCTGCCATTTTTCAAACCGTGCATTTTTTTATATCATCCTCTAGTTTTGCAGAGTGTTTCCCAGATTTAATTACAAACCCTATTTTAGTGTCATCAGCAAATTTACTTGTGTTGCTGTTTATGCCTATATCTGTGTCATTTATTTATATTATAAATAGTAATAGTCCAAGTACTGAGCCTTTGGATACTCCACTAGTGACATTACCTCAATCGGATTTAGTGCCTTGAATGCTTACACGCGGTTTCCTGTCCTGTAACCACGCCCAATTACAATTTAACATATCTCCTCCAATTCCACGAGCCTCCACTTTTCGGATTAGTCTTTTGTGGGGGACTCTGTCAATAGCTTTGCTAAAGTCGAGGTATACCACATCATAATCGTGTCTGTCATCCAATGAATCGAAAACAATTGAAAAGAATGTTAAGAGATTTGTCAGAAATGAACAGCCAGTTGTGAAACCATCTTGGGAAACATTGATCAACTTAATAATAATAATAATAATAATAATAATAATAATAATAATAATAATAATAATAATAATAATAATAATAATAATAATAATAATAATAATAATAATAATAATAATTAACGGTTTATTAAGATAAAACTTGTGCTTCTACGGGTGATTTCGAATAGAGTTCATTATTGCTTAGAGCAATTTGCCTACAATTGATGTTAAACTAATTGGGTGGTAGTTAGAGGATAGTGATCTATCTCCCTTCTTGAAGATCGGTATCACATTCGTTATCCTCCAGGATTCTGGTACTACACCTGTTTTTAATGACATGTTAAACGAATTTGCTAAGGGCATACAAAGCTCTTCCATACATTCCTTTAATACTCTGGCATTTATCTCATCAGGACCTAATTACTTATTAGGCTTTAGTTTTCTATTTATTTATTAACATCATTACTAGTCACTACTATCTCACTAATCTAGTTTATTGACTCTCTCTAAATAGCCAGTGCCTAGTGGAGAAAACTGTTGAAATATATCTTATCTCGTATTTTAGTTTGATACAATTGGAAGAATCCCTGGGATTTGACTTAAACTCTCTTACTCCCTTCAATTTATTATTGCTCTTTGCTTTTCTTAATTCGGTCTTAACCCTACTGGCCAATACTATATAATAATCTCAAACGTAAACTTCACCTCGACTTATTCTCCTACCTATAGTCTTAAGAGCATAGAACATAAGAAAATAAGGAGTCTACAATAGGCCGATTGGCGTGTGCATAGCAGCTCCTGTCGAGAGTTACTACCACTCTCTATCATCCATGAATCTATCTAGCTTCCTTTTAAAACTTTCCAGCATTCCAGCACTTACTACAAAGCTGCTAGCTTGTTCCACTCGTCTACCACTCTATTTGTGAACCAGTTCCTTCCTATCTCTCTTCTGACACTCAGTGCACTGTTCGTTAGATTATATTTTACGCTGGCTGAGATTACTGTGGGATGTAATTAATTGTCACAGTAATATTATCAGTGATAGACGACAAAGCCAGATTCATAATTAGGAATTTTTGTCGGCCTTATAAGAGACTCCACAACTAAAACATGTCAAAAGACAGAGTAAGTAAAATGATCGTGTTTATTTGTGACATTTAGGGACTAGCCATCACTTCATCTGATCCGTGTTGATTTTTTTTTCTTTTACCATATTCCCAAATCGCTTAGTTTCATTTTAAAAATTAAATATTACTTTGTGAATTATGAGAAGCAAATTGGATCTAGATAAATAGTGACGTTTTCTGGATAATAAATCGCCTTTGATATGGATGTGCTGCACCTGTTACGGGTAAGCAGTTTCCATTACCCCCAGATAAAGACGAACTCATTCCTGTGACACGTAGTAAACCTTAAAAGGGTGGAGTGTGCAACAGGGTGACACAACTGTTGAACCACATTGGATAACTTACTCATTGCTTGTGTCACCAGGAAGAGCACTAAGACCAACGTGTTTTATCTGGTGTCGTGTGAGAGATGACTGTCCTACCCAGAAGTCATTAACCCTTTTCTGTGACATTAATTTGATCTGTTTCTTTGGGTAATATTGGCTTACGTAAGATATTTATGAAATTTGGAACTTTTGCACGTCAACCGTATAGACTCCCGTAGCACGTTTCTTTGAACATTGCCTTGGATATATTGCAAGGAATCGCCCTAACGCTACCTAAGGTTAGGGTACTTAATTTTATGGTAATTTAAGCTGGGGAGCTAATCTTAAGGTCACATACGAACTAGAAAAACCTAGTACAACCTAACGTAATTAAAAACTTATTACAAGAACAGTTGGTTAGGTTTCTTGTGCTTTGTTGCGTTATGGCAGGGCTTTGAAGAAGAGGAAAAATGTGGGGTTAAAACACGTAAAACATAGTACCCTATTCTAAAGAATAACATAAAGATAGCATGGAGGTTAGTTCTTATTATGTGTAACCGCCTTAATTATCCATGGAGAGATTGGGCATTTGTACTATAAATAAGGTTAATATTCGGTAGTGACTGCAGGGAACTCAACAGTATATTGAATTGTATAACGCTGGAGGATTTGATGTAACACCTTGAAAACGGTGCTACTGTAGCGTGCGGTCTCCAAAGATATATTTAATTCTAACCAAACCTAGATCTCCTACCTTAAACTTCAATCTTTAGTACCATATAGCATGGCATCTCTTATCTTTCATGTACAGTACAGGATAGCATCATGTCCCCGGAACGTATTGTTCACCGTGGCATTTTCTACGCTACGCATATTATGCAGCCTGGCAGCATGTTCCCAGCACGTAGCACTGTACAGGATAGCATCATGTATTTGGCACGTACTGTACAACGTGGCATCTTTTACCGAACCCACACGGGGTAATAATATACTGGATTTAGTTCTGTCGAACAGAGAAAACCTCATTAGCAATGTCGAGGTAGGGAACGAACTTGCAAACAGGGATCACAAAGAAATTCGATTCCAGTTAGATTTTCAGGGCAGACCTAAGGAAAATTCCACTAAAGTACCAGATTTCAGTAGGGCAAACTTTGACAGTTTAAAGAGGCAGCTGAGAGAGGGGGTGTCGCGCTTGGGCGTGAACCTGACAGATGACACGGACCTGATAACGAGATCTGAGATTGCCGAGTTCCACGACAATTTAAATAGTGAGTTACTTAATGCACAAAGGCAGAACATACCAAACAAAAAACTCAGATCAGACAACAATGACCCTAAATGTATAAATAATTATTTAAAGAACATCATTGGCCAAAGGAAGGCTATAGGTAGAAGGATAAATCGTGGCGAAATTCACCTCCGGGACAATTATAGGGTATTGGCGAGTAGGGTTAAAACCGAGATAAGGAAAGCAAAGAGGAATAATGAGGTAAGGATAGCAAGGGAGGCGAAGACAAACCCCAAAGGATTCTACCAAATGTATCAAACTAAAACACGAGAAAAGATTGGACCAATACGGTCAGACTCCGGCGAGCTCACTGATAACGATGGAGAAATGAGCAATAATTTGAATAAATATTTTTCAACAGTTTTCACCACCGAAAATTTAAACATGATACCCGAGGCACCGACTCTATTCAGAGATAGTGAAGAAAACAAATTAAGTGAGATAGTTGTGACTAGTAACGATGTTAGTGAGCAAATAGACAAATTAAAGCCTAATAAGTCACCTGGTCCAGATGAGATATTTGCCAGAGTATTAAAGGAATGTAAGGAAGAGCTTAGTATGCCCTTAGCAAAGTTGTTTAACATGTCCTTAAAAACAGGTGTAGTACCAGAATCCTGGAGGATAGCAAATGTAATACCGATTTTCAAGAAGGGGGATAGATCACTATCCTCTAACCACCGCCCAATCATTCTAACATCAATAGTAGGCAAATTACTGGAAGCAATCATTTCAAACTCTATTCGAAATCACCTGGAGAAGCACAGATTGATCAATGATTCCCAGCATGGCTTCACAAGCGGACGTTCTTGCCTAACTAATCTATTAACATTCTTTTCATCAGTTTTCGAATCGGTGGACGAGGGGCACAATTATGATGTGGTATATCTCGACTTTAGTAAAGCCTTCGACAGAGTCCCCCACGAAAGACTAATTAGAAAGGTAGAAGCTCATGGCATCAAAGGTGACATCCTTAAATGGATTAGGGCGTGGTTACAGGACAGGAAACAGCGAGTGAGCATTAACGGCACTAAGTCCCATTGGAGCAACGTCACAAGTGGAGTTCCCCAAGGCTCAGTACTTGGACATTATTGTTTATTATATACATAAACGACATAGATATCGGCATAGACAGCAACATAAGTAAATTTGCTGATGACACTAAAATAGGACGTGTTATCAAATCTGACGAGGACTCGGCAAAACTACAGGAAGATCTAAACAAATTTTTCGAATGGTCTGAAAAATGGCAGATGAAATTCAACGTCGACAAATGTAAAGTACTCAGTATAGGAGTTGTAAACAGGGAAACCAGATACCAGATGAACCAAGATGAGCCAAGTAAACAATGTGTTTTTGCTCGTAACAAGGCTAATAAAGTACTTGGGTTCATACAAAGGAGTGTTAGTTACAAGACTTGCGAGGTCATCCTAAAACTGTATCTTGCTCTTGTGAGACCACACCTGCATTACGCAGTTCAGTTCTGGTCACGGTATTACAGAATGGATAGAGAATCCTTGGAAAGAATTCAGAGGAGAATGACAAGACTAATCCCGGGCAGTAGGAACCTTGAGTATAGAGACAGGTTAAAGCATCTTAATTTGCACTCCCTTGAAAGACGTAGAGCGAGGGGCGACCTGATAGAGGTGTATAAGTGGAAGGCAGGGCTAAACAAAGGGGACATTACAAAGGTACTCAAATTATCCAACCAGGAGCGAACTCATAACAATGGTTTTAAATTAGACAAATTTAGATTTTGGCGTGAAATAGGTAATCACTGGTTTGGAAATAGAGCAGTGGATGAATGGAACAAGTTAACAAATATCATCATTAACTCGAATACGCTGAATTGCTTCAAACATAGGTTGGATGGTCATATGAGCAATAGGGGTTGGGTGTAAACGGGACTGCCCAGTATGGAATAATAGGCCCGCTGCAGTTTCCTCCATTCTTATGTTCTTATGTTCTTATATAGAATTATGTTATATATATATATATATATATATATATATATATATATATATATATATATATATATATAGATATATATATATATATATATATATATATATATATATATATATATATATATATATATATATATATATATATATATATATATATATATATATGTGTGTGTGTGTGTGTGTGTGTGTGTGTGTGTGTGTGTGTACTGGCTGAGTTACAAGATTTATTCCAGTGAAGGGAAAATTATTTACAGTGCATTACCATCCTCTAGGTTATCCGCACTTCCCTACCAAACTTCAGCCCTGTACCAATATTAAGTACGGTGCACTTGCTTGCGTTGAATTTCATTTGCCATTTCTGACCACTCCTGCAGTTTATTTAAATCCTCCTCTAGTGCATTTGCATCCTGCCCTGAATTAATCTGCAGCCCTATTTTGGTGTCATCTGCAAACTTGCTTATGTCACTGCTGATCCCAGTATCTAGATCGTTTATGTAGATTATGAACAAGAGTGGGCCCAGTACTGACCCCTGGGGAACCCCACTGGTTACACAGCCCCACTCTGATTGAACACCATCTACGCTGACCCTCTGTGTTCTATCGGTGAGCCATGATTTTATCCAATTTAAAACTTTCCCCTCGATAACATGAGCCTTAACTTTTCTCAGAAGCCTCTGATGCGGTACTCTGTCAAACGCTTTACAAAAGTCTAAGTCACGTAATAGATGACCTGACCTTATGTTTATGACTGAATCAAAGTGATTTTAAGTGTGCAAGAACGTGTATGTGCATCAATGTAACCGCAGAAGTATCCATCGCAATTCTTTACATCTAAGCATGTCATTGCAGCAAAAGGGATTAAACATTTTTTTTTTATAATTTGGTTGTCCTTCTGTCCCCCCCCCCCCACCACCCTAAAAATATCTTTCGTAGTATTAAATATGGCTATAACCTACGTTGGGAACTCATGAGAGTGCAGACCAATTCGCTCCTTGTTGTCATTTAACAAAACCTTTGGCAAACTCTCTAAATTCATCTTAACTACCAATGCCTTGGACACTATTTTACCGTTAAATCCGAAACGTTATACTGTACTATGGTGGACAAAAGTTCCTTCCCTCATCCAGCCACAATATGACTGAATCACCTGTGGTTCGAATAACGAAGCAACTGAGGGAAGTGCTGTAATGTCCAACAGATGGCGCACTATGTAGTGCGTATGAGGGGGGGGGGAGGCAGAGGGGGAAATAGAGGGAGGTTGAAGGAATTTTTGTCCACCATAGTACCATATATAATACCTGCTCACTTGTTTTGGCGCACTCTGTGAGGTGCGAGTCTCACTGTCTCATTCCTTACACCCATTAGCAGTCAACTTTGACTAAACCTTAGGGTGCAGTTACCCTACGAGGCGAGAGTCATTGTAATTCAGTTTGACGGCCAGTTGGCCTGTGAATATAGACTGTAGGAAGAGTAAATAAAAACCTAAAAGTAAAAGCCAGTAAAGAACAATCAGCCAAAGATATCTTTTAAAAGTCCCTGCACTGGTCAAGAGGCAAACTTCGGCGCTGCTTTCTTAAAACTCTGCATCAGGTCGAGGTTTTCTTTAGGGTAAATAGAATAGACATCTTGGGGCGAAGGATCGTGTTCATCATTTACATTTGTACGAAATGAGTTTTCCCAAAGAAGTTTCTATGATCATGAAAATGTTAATTACAACTATTACCCCCTGTACACCCTCTAACCTTCCTTCTCGAGGACCTTCCTGAGGCGTGAGTTACTGGAACGTGGTGGGGAGTGGAAGGTCAGGTCATGGGGGGCCAGGTAGAGAGCGTGGAGTGTGTTACGGAGACTATGGTGGAGGAGTACGGCCTTCACTCCTGCCCTCTTACCCACAACAACTACCACCGTACCTGACCTCTGCCAGAGTCCTGCCACCTCTACCAACCTGTAAAAATTATCAATAACTTGTAATAAATCAGTGTATTCACTCCCAGTAAACACTACTCCTTGCACTGTCACTATGTTGAAATGAACTGTAGTTTGAGCTTTTCCCCATCTAGTTATTACATGTCTTATTTGTGTCACTTATGTTACTTTTATATTATTTGTAATTCGTAACCCATTCCCCAAATATGTAACTGTATATTTTCAGCCTTTTGGCTGCCAAGCTCTTTCAATAAACCGTTAATTATTATTATTATTATTTATTATTTTGTAATTGGTATGTTCTAAGTTTGTGCTGCATTATAAATACACAAATAAAAGTTGCAAGAGATGCATATCTCTGGATTGTAAAGGATCTTAAGTTTGCAATGGCATGTTCGAAGGGCTTTATTTTCGAGGTTATTCAACCAATTATTTCACTGATACTATAAATATATTAAGGTTAAATCTATTATTAGTATTTGTCTTTACTGTCAATGACAAGAATATGAAGGTGGAAGTTACAAATCATCTGGTTAAGGAAGATGGCTGTTAATATTGGCAGGATGCAAGTCTCCTTTGGCCATTAATATAGCAGCGACTAAGATCGTGATGGTTTAATTTAAATTTTGAAACTCCCACGAATAATATTTTGCAAAATATTACATACTCCACCGCTCTTAACAGCGGGTGTAATAATTACACGGCTATAAAAGCGCATTACAGACATTAACACTAATTAAATTAGTATACTGGTAAAATGATAAGAAATAATCGCAGTTGGAATGAAAAAAGCTAAATATTACCTAAAAATTTCTTTGAGCCATAACTTTAATTTTATTTGACACTGGAGGTAAAACTATAAATATATATATATATATATATATATATATATATATATATATATATATATATATGCAAATCACGGTGTAATTCACACTGGAATCCTAGTGTGTTTCTTTTCTTTTTCCTTAGGTTATCAGCATATATATATATATATATATATATATATATATATATATATATATATATATATATATATATATATATACAGTATATATATATTTCATTAGCACCATAAGCTCGTTGAACAGGCTTTGTGTGAAATATAACAGAGTCTAGGACTGCTTTTAGTATCCTGGTGGTCTAGCGATTAGCGTTCCCCGGTCACAGGGTGATCTTACTAAACATGAGGTCAGGTCAAAAAACATGACATCCACTAATCCACACACCTACCACACAGGAAACATATGAAGAGATTATAAGAACGGGCGACATAAGATTAAAAGAAAATAAGGAGTCTGCAATTGGCCGGTGGGCCTGTGCATGGCAGCTCCTGTCGAGAGTTACAACCACTCTCTATCATCCATGAATCTATCCAGCCTCCCTTTGAAACTTTCCAGCGTTCCAGCACTTACTACAAAGATGCTAAGCTTGTTCCACTCGTCAAGCACCCTATTTGTAAACCAGTTCCTTCCTATCTCCCTCCTAAATCTAAACTTATCCAACTTGAATCCGTTGTTCCGAGTCCTATCCTGCTCGGATATTATAAGAACTTTATCTAAATCACCTTTATTGATTCCTTTCACCCACCTGAATACTTCTATCATATCTCCCCGCACTCTTCGTCTTTCTAGGGAATGCAAGTTTAGTTTCTTTAACCTATTCTGATATGGAAGGTTTCTGAGTCCCGGAATCATTTTCGTCATTCTTCGCTGCACCGACTGCAGTGAATTGATATCCATTCTATAATAAGGGCACCAGAAGTGAACCGCATAATCGAGGTGCGGCTTGACTAGCACAAGATATAATTGCAATATGACCTCCGCACTCTTATTACTTACACTTCTAGATATAAAACCTAATACTTTGTCTGCCTTATTTCGAACATTAGTGCACTGTTTTCTAGGCCGAAGGTCAGGGCTTACAAGTACCCCTAAGTCTCTTTTACAAGTCGACTTCTCTAGGTTGATGTTGTTAAGGCTATATACATTGACAGTATTTGTTCTTCCAATACTAAGTTCGCTGCACTTGCTGGTGTTGAATTTCATTTGCCATTTATCTGGCCACTCTTGGAATTTACCTCCTGTGGTGCATTTGCATCATACCCTGAATTAATCTGCCGCCTTATTTTGGTGTCATCCGTAAACTTGCTTATATCACTGCTGATCCTAGTATTTAGATCGTTTATGTAGATTATTTAACAAGAGTGAGCCTAGTACTGACTCGTGGGGAACCCCACTAGTTACACAGCCCCATTCAGATTTGAAACCATCTATGCTAACCCTCTGTGTTCTATCTGTGAGTTATGATTTCATCCAATTTAAAACTTTCCCTGTCGGTACCATGAGCCTTAACTTTTCTCAGAAGCCTCTGATGAGGTACTCTGTCAAAAGTTTTGCTAAAATTTAAGTAAATAACATCGTAATTTTCGTCATTATCTACTACCTCAGACTTTCTTAACAAACATCAGGAGATTTGTTAGAAAAAAATTTCCATTTGTAAATCCATGTTGAGAGTCGTAGATTAATTTGTTTTTCTATAAATGCGATCAGATGTTGTTTGCTACAATTGATTAAAGAAATTTCCCCACTACTGACGTCAAACTAATCGGCGGGTAATTTGACGCTGATGCTCTGTCTCCCTTTCTGAATTTGGGTACTACATTTGCCCTTCTCCACAAGACTGGCGCATCTCCCGTGTCTAATGATTTTGTAAATAAAATTACAAGGGATCCGCTAGTCTGTTCTTTACACTCTTTGTAGACTCGAGGGAAAATTTCATCCGGCCCTGAGGATTTTATCTTTTTAAATTCATTTATCTTCTTAAGAACAACCTCTTTTTTTATAGTGATATCCTTTAGTTTCTCTTCTTCCTTTCCCCTAAATGTCAGCTCCATCCCCTGGCGTTTCCTTGTGAATTTCTTCTGTAAAACCTGATAGGCAGTAGCTGTTTAATGCTCTGCTTATTTCTGCACTATCATCGATCACGTCCCCTCTCTCTGACTTTAAAAGCCCACCTTGTCCTTGACCTTTGTCCTATATACCTGGAAAAAAAATCTTGGGCTTTGCCTTGGATTCTCTTGCGAATCCTAGATAGTTTTTCATACCTATCTCTGAGATGCTCCTCCCCTACCTTTAATTTCTTATAAATTCTTTTCTTTATTCCCACGTCATTTTAAGTTTTTTGGTCATGCACTTTGGCTCATTGTATTTGACCTAATTTTTCTGTATGGTATATTTTGTTCCTGACCGTTCCCAGGCGACCTCACCTAGGTACCTTCTTAGCCCCTCATAATCTGCTGATCGAAATTCTGGGACTCTTACCATATTGTCATTATTTTTCGTTTTCCAATTTAGGTTAAACCTGATTTCTCTGTGATCACGGTTCCCTAGTTCCTCCATAGAAGTCACGATAGGACGTAATGGATTATTTAGCTTATGTGTTTTGATCACTCCACACTTATAAGGTAAAGTGGGATTGATTTGAGAAAACTGTTTGATGAGATCTGGGTTCTTTTTCAATAACCCCTTCATTTTTGAGTCACCTTATCTTATAAGCTCCTCTAATGTTTGCGGTGGTGGTGGTGTATGGATTAGTAGATGTCATGGTTTTGACCTGGCCTGATGTTTTATAAGGTCACCCTGTGTACATAAGCCTCTGTCGGTCCATGTAATTTAGTTGCCTCTGAAGATGTCTTGAATAAAGACGAAAGCTAAGGTGCTCCATTGTTTTCCTTTTCCCAAAAGTGATCAAGACTCATCTTAGTCCACTGCTTCTTTGATTATATATATATATATATATATATATATATATATATATATATGTCTCTTATGAAGATGTGAATTTCACGAAAGGCTTGGGAAACTTCAAAAGCTCTTTCTTTCCTTGTGGGTTACTTCAGCATATACCGGAGATCACGCAATCTCATTTATATATATATATATATATATATATATATATATATATATATATATATATATATATATATATATATATATATTGTAAAACTCTTTTCTTCTACGTTATTAAGCATTACTTCATGACGGAATCAGCACTGTTGTTGGCAGTGAGATCAAGGATGAGGGCCCGGCAGGTGGTTCTGATGTCTCCCCACAGCCCCTGCAGGAGGTGGTCCTGGGTCAGCTGGTCCTGGGACAACATCCACCCAGCTTCCACTGCCACTCCAGCCTCTACACGCACACCCATGTGTCTGAGGAAAATTTTAAGTAAAATGTCTTGTTTTATAAGCTGTTTTATCTATTATCGAATCAAACAGTATCACAGATAAATTCTAATAAATTTGTTTAATAACGTGTGGAACTATGGCTGGGATGTACAGTAGCTAAAACAAACTATCTGTGCAGGTGAGGCTTGATATGCTCCGAAATTTTACGTGTGACCAAAATTTATCGTCCACGGTCTCATATTGTTTCCCCATAAAGTAGGCACATATAGTTGTTTTAACTAATTGTACATTTGATTGTAGCTTAATCGCTTCTCGTTCTGCATTATTATGTACGCAAGTTCCCTAAAATCGGCTTCGTTTTTACATGATCTTAATAAAGCACAAATCACATTAATGACGAGATCTTCCAGTAAAACCTGACTATCGATAAGCAAGTTAAGTATATACTCAGAATAATGATATTAAGGCATTATAATTTACCTATGTATAAGCACGGCTTCTTTCGGCCTATGTTACTAATAGTTGATAGTGAAGGCACTAATACAAGACCAGAGCCTCATAAAATTTATATACCTTATTACACTGGTGGAGACGTATAAATGCAGTGTAGTTGTGACGAGCACTAGGTGACAGCCAGTGAGATGGTGTTCCAAAACCTGACTCATCATCACACCGACATCCACGCCCACCTGCTCCATAGACCCACTCACTTCCTGGACAGCTTTGGGTACAGCGCTCACCACCACCACCACCACCATTATGTGACACCCGAGTAACATCACCACCTAGAACGTGGGGAGATTGGCTTCATTATTTACCTTGAGGAACGACATATATTACCGGTCTCCCTCGACGGGAATTACAAGTACTCTTACTCAACCTTTCACACAAGCAGGATGTATTTAGAAGGAATATTTTATATAGCCTCCATCTTCATTTAACACTAATAGCTACAGTGATTAAGTTACGGAGATATACAGTACACTTGGAACTGTATGTAATATATTTTCTTAATAAATACAGAAAGGATTGCTGGGTTTTGCTACTAAAACCCGTTATACTATTGTTATATTACTGTTCCATTAACATTAACTTAATTGTAGAATAAACCATTAAAAAAACCAGTTCATAGGTGGCAGCGGATCTACGGACCCAAATGTGTACGTATATATAAAATAACAATCAAAGATATTGTTATATGCGTTATATTACTGTTATATCAAGAAACAACGATCAGTTCATAGGTGGCAGCAAAGTGGGAAAGGATAACAAAATTCCGGTTTATATAATACATATACATTCTACAGAACAAGTCATAAGTGTTTTTAGTCGAAGAAAAAAGAGAAAACCATGACGTGTAATATTCTTCCAAAGTGTATTATAATATCCCGTAGTGAAGCGTTATTCGTTGAGTGATTTTTAATTTGCCATCCAAAGAGGTGGACAAGTTTCTTTTTATCAATAACCATTAATGAGTTATTGATAGTTGCTGAATTATGGCAACAATCCTGTGAGCTGAAGTGTACATGATTTGTTCACTGTCACAAGGTGTGACTACTCCTCAATCAACATCCTGTCAACAAAATTCTTTCGTATGGCGTGAGTAACCCCCAGTTACCAACACCCCAGCACCCCCTTAGTGATGACACACCTCCGACCACGAGAGATGGTCTCAGCATTCTGAGGTATGGTGTGTGGATGCACTAGTGTACCCAGTGAACCCCAGAGTCCTTGAGTTCACTGACAGGGAGCAGCAGTTTGCTGTACAGTACTCAGGATTTTCGTGGACACTGACCCAGTCACCGACCTTTGCATCAGCTGTGACTCCTGTCAGTGACATACACACGTCTATGAAATTACGACACATTACCATATTCTACAGCATATATCTACATATATGGACATAGTGTAAGTTATATCAATTTTATATGTGCCTTACTTATTTTAATGTATACTGACGTATATAGGCAGCTCCCAAACAGGGATGTACTACCGCCTGGGAAGATATTGGAAGCATAATGTGTTGTCTAATGGTAGACTCCTCTACCATATGGCTTCACAAAATTTGTGACCAAGTCCCAGGTTGCTGATCTGACTTGCCTCATTTACACACAATTGCAGGGTCTCAATTGTTTCTCTTACTTTGACAACAACATACATATATTGTTTCTCACTTGATGTTTTTTTTCATTTTGTATTTCTTTATGGTTCTTTATTATTATTATTATTATTATTATTATTATTATTATTATTATTATTATTATTATTATTATTATAATTATTATTATTATTATTATTATTATTATCATTATTATTATTATTATTATTATTATTATTATCATTATTATTATTATTATTATTATTATTATTACATTTTCGCCCCCTAGGCCCCGATGTAGGTCAGTAACCTGTGCCTGGGTGGGCTAATCCCCGAAAAAAAAATATATATATATATATATCTTGATAAAATCACACGGGATATATATGATATATATGCATATATCATGTAGCTACACAATCCACAATGAAAATGTGGATAAGGTAAATCAAACAGGGAAAAGGGAAACAACGGAGCACCTTAGCTTTTGTCTTTATTCAAGACATCTTCAAAGGCAACTGAATTACATGGACAGAGAGAGGCTTAAATATACAGGGTGACCTTATTAAACATGAGGTCAGGTCATAATGATGTCATCCACTAATCCCCAAACCAACACACAAGTAGAGGAGCTTAAGAGAAGGGGGCGACGTGACTAGTCAGGTCAGGTCACAAATAAGGGACCCACTAAATAACTATCCTACATCTAGATCCAAGTTGTGCGAAAAATATGTCCCAAGTCCAAGCTCACTCCTTGGGGCAAACCAGGCGTCAGTGGCGCGGGAGCGTTCTAACAGACAGGACGCCTGAGTGTCCAGGAAAGCCACCACGTGGTCTGGTCTCCTTTGTGTTACGACGTCAGTATTAACAAGTAAGTTGTATTCAATCTCAGAGAGGGTTTAGATGGGGCGGAGAAGAAGTTAACAATAGCTAACAGACGGTTTATTGCAGGGATTCTGTAGAGCCCACTCGGTCGGTCTGAGCACACTCGGTCTGAGCCCAGCCCACGGGGTCTTGAGCTGTCTTGAGCCCATGAGGTTGAGTGAGCAGTTTGAGGGTTGGAGAGGAGCCAGCTGTCTCTGAGGACAATTAACTACGTGGGACAATCGTCCGCCCCGGTTAACGATCGTTTGGCGTCACCAGATCTCCTCCACCTTGGTTCACAATACCACATATCTTCATGCAGTTTATTGAAAACCTCTTATTAACGGGAAAATAGAACCCCCCTCAGCTGGACAGGTTTCAGTGGCTGGCTGGCCCCCACTCTCTTCTGTTTCATGGATGTACTGAGTGTAAACTGAGGCTATCTGAGTGAATGAACGGTCACACACTGAGACCAGGAGTCTAGTGGGTACTTAGAGAAACATTTTGTCTTCTCTTAGTATGGGTGTATGCTGAGTTTGTGTGATGCATGTTACGGGAAATAATGTAAGGTGTGTTTAGAATTTCCTTTAGTCCAGGTGTGAGGACAACGCTCCTCATGGTTGAGTTTTCACACGTGAGACGTAAGAAATCATATCCAAAGTTGCAAAGGGCTTGTTAGTGCCTTAAGGAAAATATGTTGCATGCTGAACCTATGTGTGAGGTTAAGAAGAATGTTTCACGGGTATTGGTGGAGAAAAACATTCATGACTCATGAGTTCTAGAGAAAATACGGACAAAATTAAAACCAGGGAACACCCGCATGCCTGATGGGTCATGAGTGATTTTCTCGGGGTTTTTGTAAAATGCCGGCCTCGTTGGCAGGCGAGTAGTTACACCCTTCGGGTTATTTGGCCAGTTGGGATTGTAGTAGTTGTGGGTCATTCCAGACAGGCGATGATTGATCCATATGTGTAGCTAATACTTTCTTATTACGCTTTACCACAGTTCTCAGGGACTGATATTATTTTGTTGAGTGCCCTTAAGGCCTATTCCTGGTGGAGTTAATAATTTCCTAATGTTTCATGCCATTTCCCCAGTGCTTGATAGTACATGTATCGTGTTCTAATGTTTATGTGTCACTAAGGGATGTGAGATAACGAGGAACTGATTTCAGATGAGCTCCTCATTCTTATGTAAGAAGCACTGTTACCTTAGTAGTGTTTCATAAGGCATTTAATATTTTCTACCTAATTTTGATATCTTGTATAACCTTTGTACCTCAGTGTAGTGTTTTAAGTCAGGTTAAGAGGTGCGCATATGTTGGTGAACCATTATTGTTTTTGGCTGTAGTGTTAGAGGGAATAGAAGTGTCAAATTTTACAGTGCGTCTCATTCACCCCAATCACAGGTGCTATCTTTCCACGGGTCTCGGAGAATACATTGTTTTAATTTAAGTGTGTTTGTGCTGGTTCGAGTTTTTCTCCAAGGGGCGCTTCCACTGCATTACTATCCACGAATAATTAAAACCCCATGTGTAAAGGAGGTTGGATGAATA
>NW_024755462.1:0-32500 GCF_018991925.1 Homarus americanus
TCAAATGGCAGCCATCACCTGCAGTTAGCTTCAGGGATGAAAGTGATGGCATCACTGCAGAAGTTGGCTGTGGGATGACCGTCTCACCTGCAGAAGTTAGCTGTAGGGATGGTAGTCATCATATGCAGAGAGTTAGCTGTGGGATGGTAGTCATCACCTGCAGAAGTTAGCTGTGGGGATGGTAGTCATCACCTGCAGAAGTTGGCTGTAGGGATGGTAGTCATCACCTGCAGAAGTTAGCTGTAGGGATGGTAGTCATCACCTGCAGAAGTTAGCTGTATAGGGATGGTAGGGAGGATGATCATTAACTAAGTGATAAAGAAGGTACGCAGCTGCCTTGTTGTCCTGGCATCACATGACCCAACTGTATCCAGACTGTGACCTCACACCGCGTGCTCTACTGTTGGTCCTAAATCCGAGTTTATTCACCAGAAGCCCCAACCTGAGGTCTGACACAAATAGTTCTGTTCTGTAGTAAAAGATTCATGTGTTGTATAATACAGCATTGTGTACCTGTACGTGTACCGCCTTACAGTACTGTATATGCCCATTGTCCTGCCATGCTGAACTATATACTGTCATTAGCTATATACAATACATGCTGAACTGTACTGTTTTGCGGCTATATGCAGGTTGAACCAATTGTAAACTTACTGTATATGATAAGTTCCAGAATAAATATTTATCTATCTATCTAAAGTGGTCTAGTGTATGTAAATATTTTGATCTTTTCCCTGATAATGTTGTTTCATCACAGGTGTTACTCTGTTGTAGTGTGAGCCAGTGTGAGGTGGAGGTCAATATTCAAACTGATTGTGTTTGGCTCTGTGGAGAGATTGACAATTTGTCTTCTTTTAATTATAAGCGAACATCTTTTCTCATATTTGTCTAGGATGCCGTTTAGCTAAATTATCTTTTTAAATTACCTGGATGATGCCATCACAATATGATTTGGAAATTAAAAGACAAAAATTATTTTCTTTGTGTTTTAAGGACTTTAGAATTAATATGATTTATTGAGACTGTTTTGACTCATTCACGGTGCTACATATCTTTACCATTTATGTTACACTAAATGTATTTTAGTTTAGTTAAGAATTCAATCTCATTAGTTCGGTGTATTAATGTTGCATTAAAATCTGTTGAGTGACTTAAGCATCAATTATTGTTATAGTCATGCCAGACTGTGTTGTTTTAGGAGATACAGTTTATAATGTAGTGATCTCTCGTTCGGCAAAACCATTTTAAATACAAATTTGTGTAGCTAGGTTATGAAGGTGTACAGTGCAGGAAAGACTTTGGATCAGGAATACAGAGGTGAAAAGAACACTTGAGTTTGTGGATGGTATGTAACATGTGTTTAAGAAGAATAGAATGATTGGAAGGCTGATCATGTAGGCCTAAGGCAGTGTACGGAAACTGAATTGGCTATATTTTTGTCAGAAATTAGAACAAATTGCCAGTTAAGATACTTGTGTGTGTGTGTGTGTGTGTGTGTGTGTGTGTGTGTGTGAGAGAGAGATATGTTGCGGAGTGGAGGGAGAGAAGAAGGTGGTCTAAGAAGGAGAGAGTGTGGGGTGTGAAGAACTGAATGTAAAGAACGACACTACTTACATGGGTTGAGAGGCTAGAGCAACCCAGTGTACCAGGCGCTGGGCCATAACAAAAAGATGTTCGTTGAGTGCCTGGTTGATGGCAGGGAATGATGAAGTGGAGAGAGATAAAAGAAAAGATTGTGTGAGACGTGGAAGATGGTTGGCAACAGAAGTACAATTACCTGGAGGCTAAACTGAGATGGTTCAAGGAGAGAAAAGGAAAACTAACTGGGTCAAGGGTACGAATGAATACAGGGAGTTGAGGTTACGTGAGAATGGCATGAGGACAGGTTGTAAAAAATGTTGGTTCTGCTACAAGTATAACTGTTAGCGGTTGGAATGATGAGGAACAATCTGAACAAACTGAACAGAAAAACAAGAAAGAATAATTGAAAAAAAAAAAAGAAATTAATGGAATAATGTCAAAATAATCGACTCAGTTAATTAAATATTTCAGTAATTAGGAGTGACCCCAGAAGTCTCTTTTTGTCAGTCAATGAGGATATAGTGCAGTTTGTGGTCCTACAATTGTCGAGTCGCAGGTTCTGATTATTTGGCAGCTAATAAACAATTTCCTCAATTTTGTGTTCAATTATTCTTTCTTTTCTGGCTGAAACTTTGTTCAGATTATTTCTCTAGTATTCCAACAAACAAGCACCTCGTTTACTGACCTTGAGCTGCCACATAAAATACTCTGTTACTTACGTTAACAACCAGAAGCAAATATTTTTTTTAGTGTACAAGCAGTAATAATAAAGTAAATAATACAATATTAATAAATATAAGACTTACTGTACACATTATTGAGGTGAATTTAATAATATATAGATGATATTTCGAAGTGTAATAGTATTGTTGATCAGGTCACAAGGTCACTGAAGTTAATCCCCCACCCTACCTAACTCAGGAGACTGATTCTTTTGTTCTATGTATTTCTCCCTTGTTTTTGTTGTGTTAGTTGGCGTGAAGGAGGTCTTATTGCACCAAGCTTCAAGAATTTCATCTTTATTTCTCCATTGAGAGTTTCTTTTCCATTTTACCGGTATGGCCATGACACCTTGAGGAGTATATCTACAGTTTACGATCTCATACTTTAACTTATTTACTTTATTATTGTAAGTATATTTATAATATTTATATTTGTACAATATTTATAAATAGAATATTGTATGTGGCGTAAGGCAACTTTTTGAACCCTCATTATTTCAAATTCGTCGTTGTGATTAAATTTTTAATATCCCAATTAAGCCAAGTCGATTACAACTCAGGATTCTGAGGGTAGGAAGTCTCTAATACCCCTGATGCTGTAGACTGTATATTATAGTAGTTCGAGAAATGTCAGAATTATTTTGATGTAAATCTGATTATGCCATTTTTGTATTTATCTGGTGTAGCGACAGTAATATTTCTAGAATAGAAAAATTCATTGTATTTCAAAATATTCAATTCAAAGTTCATGTGGTTAAAAATATTCAAGTCCAAAAATTCATGGTTAAAGTATTCTAAGTCCGAATATAAGGTTTAAAATATTCTAGAATCCAAAAATATTGAAATTTTACCTGGGCAAAATTTGTGAGTAATAAGAAAATTGTCTAAATTTGGGAATTTAAACCTTTGTGCCATTCTTGAAACTTCAACAGCATTTGTGTACTAAGGCATAACGGACTACCTGGGCCGGGGAGAGATTACTCACTGGGCCCTACTAGGTTATTCTCTCCGCAGCCGGAAGTGATCATTCCAACAAACCCCACCTCTCTGTAGTGAATGATAATTTGAAGGCTTTACTCGGAGACTCTTCAATTATCCTTTACCAAATTTTCAACGATAGTCTGGCAATGGCAGACTCAAAACACTTAGGGTAAAAAAAAAAACAATTTTTGGGTCGTTTTTTGCTGAAATTTGCTATTACTAGCCATTTTGCTGAAATTTTGCTATTTTTAGCCATTTTTACATAAATATTTTTGTTCATATTTTGCAATATTTTTATATATGTTGTTATATATATACGGTATTTATATATTTTTTATGTATATTTGGCTTTTTTTTCATTTTAGCCATCTTCATAATTTTATATTTGGAAATTTAATATATTTTAGATCTTTATGAAAGTGTTTTATTTAATCTTAAACAAGAACTTCTGCAAGTTGTGAAAAGGTTAATGGTCTGACAATGACATTCCAGTGTTTTATTAATGGAAACAATGGTATTATAAATTTTCTGCTTGAGCAGCAGTGGTCAGCCCAGACATGACAGTGTCTCAAAGGGCTGCATATCAAAACAGTCCAAGGCAAGCAATGGCCAAACCCAAGGGGACTAGGGGACAATCTCTGGGAGCAGCAGCAACAGGAGGCAGTCCAGGGCAGGACAGTGTCTGGGAGGGCTGCAGCAACAGCGTCCAGGGCAGCAACCCAGCCCAAGGACAGGACAGGCCTTCAAACTGCCTTGGCAGTGGCCAACCAGGACAGGACAGTCTCTAGAGACATGTGGCTAAGCCAGCCCAAGACCAGAGGACAGATGTCTAGAAGGCAAGCAACAGGAAGAACAGTCCAGGGCAGGACAGTGTCTAGAACTGCAGCAGGCAGTCCAAGGGCAGCAGTGGCCAGCCCAGGACAGGATGGTGTCTAGGGCAGCAACAGTGGCCAGCCAAAGTTGAGACAGAGTGCTCTGGGCTGCAGCAGCAACAGTCCAGGGCTGGCAAGCAGTGGCCAGCCAGGACAGGATGGTGTCTAGGGCAGCAGCAGGCAGTGGCCAGGACAGGACAGTGTCTGGGAGACGGCTGCAGAAGTAGGCATCAAGTGACGGCAGTGGCCAGGGAGGCGGCGGCAGCAGCAACCAGCCCAGGACAGGACAATGGCCCAGGGGGCCCGGCAGCAGCCAGGCAGTCAGCTTGGTGGTAACCACACTGACCACAAAGTCCAGAATAATATTTCTGTACAAATTAAAATTAATAATCCACATTTATTTAACCAGAAAATTATTTTAAATATAATAATAGACTTCATCATGCTGCAGTGTTCTGACAATTTAACAGGACCAAATGTACAAATTACTTAATATAAAAATATAAATTTAGTAATTGAAATCTTTCACCTAATGATCGTTGATAACTTATACTTGAAGTGTTCAGGGAATATCAGTAACTGTACCAGCAACCAACCTAACCAAGTATATTGTACTGTTTAGTTTAACCATAAGAGTTAGTGAGTCAACTACAATAAACCTGCATCTTTGGTTCATAGTTTGTTAATATATTTGAAATGTTTTTGTCCTTTCAATGACTTTAAAATTATTAGTTTATCAACAATTTTAACTAAATTTACATCAATGAATATCTACAGGCTGATTGATCATTCATTTATTAAGGTAAAAGTTGCAAGAGTAATTTTAATTATTTCTAAAGTATACAAATATAGGTATATTTGCATCTATATTTATGAATTATTTTCACCGGATTTCAGCATTAAATAAAAGTTAATTTACTTAGTTTTAGGTACATGTCGTAAAATTATTGTTTTTAAAATTCTTGAAGTTCAGAGTTAAGTCAAGAATTATTACTATAAGGTTTAAAGCGAATCTTTTGTGCTAATTTACCTAATACCATTTATTATTTCAAACTGAGGTTTTATCTCTAAGTACCACATTAATCATTAATCTGGTACGATAGATAAAAGAACATTAGCGATGCACCGTTAATAACCACATTTAAACTTTTCCCAATAATCTGCTGCCAGATTTAAAACACAGATTTAGAGTTTATTTTCTAATTTGGGTCAATTTATCATGCAGGTATAACAATTGAAGTCGCATATAGTCTACCAGCACCATCCAGACCATGACAAAAACACAATCTCAGCGCCAAATACAGTCACGGTATTTAAATAAAGCAATTTACTCTATTGGTACGTGAACCCGTCTAAATACATCTAACTTCGTGCAGTCTTGAATTCTTGAAGCTGCAATGTTAACAGCTGGGTTTCATTCATCATTATTATAGCATTTAAGTCAACCCGGCACAACCGCGTAATTATTAGTAACTAATCAAGTGGTCAGCTATTTATAGATAAATAATTTAAAGGCTCTTGGAAGCTGGCATCCATGAAAGAATACCATGTATATTGTCTGCATTAAATATTTACTGTGGTATAAAAAAATCACGGGACTAATGTTATAACTCAAATAGAGACTACGATAATGTTTAAGAATTATTTTTAAGACATTTAATCGTATTATTCTAATAAAATATAGTATTTAAAGGAGTTATTACCATTATTCATTTGGTATCAAGAAGAACTCTCAGCCTCAACATTACTATACAGGTGGTTCTGCTATAATAGCGATAATTGTGTTCTTCGCCAGTGTTACTGAAAATACGTAATAGAAATAACAGGGCTTATGGAGAAAAATAGGGTTAGGTGCAGATTACAAAGTGAAAAATTTATTCGGAATGTACGGTCTAAATAAATGTTACATTCATAATAATAAAATCATACATTGGCTAACACTTTTTACTTGATAGAGGAGAAAGAATTGATTTTGAGGTTGATAATCGAACTCTTCTAGTCATTATGTACTTTCTTTTGATCATCACCAGAATTTTATCACGGAATACTTCTTATTTGATATTCTTCTTTTCTCTTCCTAGTAGAATATGCTTCGTCGCGTTATAACAAGCAGCGTTAGCGTTATACAAATATCGTTCCTAATTCGCCGTAGATTAGAGCAAATTCGGCGTTAATAAAACAACGTTATAGCAAGAAATCACTGTCACGTGTAACGTTCATTATAGGTTAATTCTGTAACAGGTCGTTCTTAGTTCTAATTTGAGTAATATTGGTAAATAATATATCTAATGTACCTTAACGATGCTACAATATATAAAACAATCTTTCTCATCAGCAACAGTTTTTACCAGATTATTTTTCTCGTCAGAATAAATAAGTTACTTTGTCTGGCCTGATAATATATTCATTACCATATACAGTAATGAAGTTCTGTAGACTGGCACAGAGGACACTGCCATGTTATCCATCACAACTACGAGACAATGATCGGCGGCCGAGTGACATGACCATAATAAGTGAACAGACTAACTGGTTTCCATAATTACTGTATTTTGCCGGGAATAAAAATTTACCGAGTAATTTCTTCACCAAAAACAGACGTCAAAATGGCATCAGCTAATACTTTGTTTACTAATACTGATTATTCCACAAAATATTGATATTATCTGTAACTTTTATTAATTGGTGCATCCCTAATATTGTACTGTACTAATACTTTATCGATATATATACTTAAGAGTTAACTAGACACAGCAGTTCATGAGTTACAAATACTGTACTGTACTTTGTTGAGAGTTTAGTAAAGAAACCACAATGTTACCTTGGACTGTACCCCCACCCTGGACTGGTGCAAGGCCGTGCAGCAAGAGTCCGTTCACCAGAAAACTCTTGGGTCATTTGTTGGATCCTTCATCTTTAAGTCATCATCCTGGAATGAATTGTTACAACTCTAAGAATAAATTAAATATTATACCTACAGTACATTACAGGTATCCCCCAATAAACAGTACATATGCCTCAGATTCAACAAACACCTACACTACACAGAAGCAAACAATGAATAAATCCCTCGTTGATGCCACACTTTTACCTGTATATGAATAAAGATTTTCCCTCACAGGAACAAACCCAATAATATATAAATTACTTCCACTTAATGAACACATTACCAGGAATAAAATTGTTGTATATTAAGGGACATCTGTCAACTAGTTTACTGAATAAATGAAGCATTACAGCACAACTTGAGTGGAGAACGACGCAGAGTTAAGCAACCTTATTTTTAACAGCTCTTTAACTATTGATGATATCACTGATAAACTTGAATACAGTATTAAAAGTATTATGTAAGCTTGGATACAGTGTACAGTATTACAAGTATTAGGTAGTCATCCCCTGATTAACTGGCCCCCCACAATGTTTTATAGTACAGTACAGTACTTTATTATTGATGAACATTATGCAAGGTAAATGTTAGATAAAGAAAATGTTTATTACATTCAAGAGCTGTTGGTAAGAGTAAGGCAAAGTAACATTCAACATTTTCTCCTCAATTTCTTGTAAGAATGCGGCAACATTAATAAACAAAATGGCGACAAATTAATCAAAATTAAGTTAAAATTTAAAGAAACTAACATTTACAGTTATGAGTTACTCACCCAATGACTGTCTACAAACATCAACAGGCTGTCAACCCAGAACATTAATCTACAATTCTTTACAACTACATGAAAGTTCCTTGTAAAGTTTAATAAATATAATTAAAAACAATTCCACCATTTATAACAGATGTAATCCACACTCTTCACTAGGTATAAGGTTTATATAGATTACCTGTACTGGGAGCAACGTATTGGACAAATTGAGAACTATAGATGCAGGCAAGAGACTTAATCCTTGTTGGATGTATTTATAGATCACAGAACTGAAGTTTATTGTGCCAAGCCAGTTTAAAAGCATTAATACTGTACACAACATTATGGGCTACTAGTGACACTGACTGGAGGAATGAAATTACACTGAGAAACAGGAATGCAGACACTGCTGAATATCATAGCCAGTAAACTGTTAAGATATACTGTATACTCCAGACCCAACTCACTGTCTCATAATACAAAGTCCATTCAGATTGTACTGAAAACATACAGAAACCAGGTGCCAAGTTTGAATTCCGAAATAGGAAATTAAAACAAGCTTTCAACGTGTGGGCACATCAGACCCTAGACTATGAATAATAATACACACACTCGGATCTGAAAGGAAAGGGCAGAGAGAGCGTTAATTAGTGTTCACAAGAGGATGTAAACCTCCCATGTGCTTGAGGTGACAACACTGACATGTTCTCAGTCCATTATTAAACAAATTATCAAAACTAAATTCGGTAAAATAGCAAGTTTCAGCCAATATGCTGATAGTTTATCATGTGTATTTTGGTGTGACAATCTAATTTGACCTTTAATTCCCCGGGAAAATAATAGTTTCAAAACTTTAAATTCATTTCTGCCATTATTCTTGGCCCCTGGTAGAGATGTTAGGGTTGGATGAACACAGGCGGCGTACTGCACTAGTACCATAAAGGTACATAAGAGCCCTGATGGTGAGCTTCAGGTGTTGAAGAGCTGCCTGACCTCATTAAATCTTGGCATAAACAAAAAAAACGTTCCCATATGACTGGAAAATGACATACACTCCTATATTGAAACAGATGACGAATGGATAATAACAGTACTGCAGTGATCAGCACATTGTGTAAAGTACAGCCAATTAATTTATGCCACTGTCCAGCTTATAAACAAGCAAGGTGTGACTTAATACAGGTTTATAAACATGTAATAAGTCATTACTTGTCTGGTGATCATAAACAGGCGCCCACGACCCACTAGAGGATACAGCTTATGGTTGATGCCACAAGTCCAGAAAATTTTAATGCATTTTTTTGTAGCGAGTTGTGAACTGTTGGAACAATCTGTTGTGACGGCACGAGTGAGAGCTTTTTGTGACTACAGTACTCTACTTGCCAACAGTGTAACATAGCTAGTACATGCCCAGTACTTGCAACAGTGAGTCATGACCAACAGTGAGTACATGCCCAGTACTCCCCAGTAACAGGAGAGCCAGTAAATGCCCAGTGCCAACAGTGAGTATGCCCAGTGCCAACAGTAACAGGAGAGCCAGTAAATGCCCAGTACTTGCAACAGTAACAGGAGAGCCAGTAAATGCCCAGTACTTGCCAACAGTGAGTACATGCCCAGTAGTTGCCAACAGTAACAGGAGAGCCAGTAAATGCCCAGTACTTGCCAACAGTAACAGGAGAGCCAGTAAATGCCCAGTACTTGCCAACAGTGAGTACATGCCCAGTACTTGCCAACAGTAACAGGAGAGCCAGTACTTGCCCAGAACTTGTCAACAAGAGTCAGTACATGCTCAGTATACTTGCCAACAACGTCTAGGTGCGTTCGACCGCCTCTAGACCCCAGTGGCAAAGTTTAAAGTGAAGTAGACTTGGACACTTACACTTTCAGAACAAACAACCTCAATAATAGGTGACCCACGCTGACGACCACTGATGCAGCGAACTGGTCTAGCACGGCAGCTACACAACCAATTGGATCCATCATCTGTAAAGAAATGAAAAAGCTTACTAGTAACAAATAATTATTAACTTTGTCTTTACGGTGACCAAACCTAAACCTTATTTTATTAATTTAAATAGAAGCACGAACCAAAAAATAGTAAAGTATTCTCTATAGTAACTAGTCAATGTGATGGTTAACGACCATTAACCTACTGTATGCTTGTTCATTTACTCTTAAATTATTTCCTTTTAAATAAATCAGTTGGTACAAAATCGAATAATAAATAGCCTAATATATCTCCTTGACACACGTATAAATTTAACCACGGAAATAAATTGAAAATAAAACATACTATACCTTTAAGAACAGCGTGTCAGGTGAGAGACGACCGGCAACACTTCCTCCCTGTGTCTCAATGAGCACTGCTCTCCACCGGCCAATCACTGCTCTATACACCCCGTCTTCCCAGAAACCTTATCCGAATGAGGAATCCTAACAAAATAAATACAACCTCAATCGTATATACAAATATTAATACAAATTTTAAGGTAAATTTTGTATAAATTAATTTATATCGTAATATAGAAAAATAACAATCAGAACTTTACGGAAAAATAAATACAAAGATACATACAATAATATAATACAAATTCTTGAGCTTCGGAGACAGTCATTTGTTGACCATTCAGGGCTGCCAACATTACCGATTTACTCAATTATATCGTCCCTTAATGGGTGGTTATCGCTGATTGGTGATAGATAGATAGATAGATAGATAGATAGATAGATAGATAGATAGATAGATAGATAGATAGAAACACAGGCCGTTCAGTGGCGAAGAAGATAAAGAAAAGTAATTTCAATATTATACAATAAATAAAGTAAAATAGTTACCCATAAAATATACGTTTTCTCTTATGACGTCATCAAAAGAAACCCGGACGTAAACAAACAAGTTACGAGAATGAGATTAAATACAAGACGAATTAAATGACTTTGAATGAGATTAAAAGCGGGATTAAATGACTTTGAATGAGATTAAATACAAGACTAATTAAATGACTTTGAATGAATTAAAAGCGGAATTAAATGACTTTGAATGAGATTAAATACAAGACGAATTAAATGACTTTGAATGAGATTAAAACTATTACTATAGTTGTTAGTTAAAATAATAACAATAACAATAACAATAATTAAACTATGGCTTATTTTGAGAAACATTACAGAAATGCCATACAAGTGTATTCCAGGGAGTGCCAGAGTGTCAGGGTGCCAGAGTGTCCCAGGGAGTGCCAGTGTGTCCCAGGGAGTGCCAGAGTGTCCCAGGGGTGCCAGAGTGTACCAGGGGTGCCAGAGTGTCCCAGAGTGCCAAGTGAGAGGTGCGAGTGTCCGAGGTGCCAGAGTGTCCCAGGGAGTGCCAGAGTGTACCAAGGAGTGCAGAGTGTCCCAGGGAGTGCAGAGTGTCCCAGGGTGCGTGTCCCAGAGGTGCCAGAGTGTCCCAGGGAGTGCCATAGTGTCCAGGAGTGCCAGAGTGTACCAAGAGGTGCCAGAGTGTCCCAGGGTGCAGTGTCCAGAGGTGCCAGAGTGTTCAGGAGTGCCAGAGTGACCCAGGGAGTGCCAGAGTGTACCAGGGGTGCCAGAGTGTCCCAGGGAGTGCCAGAGTGTCCCAGAGAGTGCCAGAGTGTCCCAGGGGTGCCAGAGTGTCCCAGGGGTGCCAGAGTGTCCCAGAGGTGCCAGAGTGTCCCAGGGGTGCCAGTGTCCCGGGAGTGCCAGGTGTCCCAGAGAGTGTTCCAGGGGTGCCAGTGTCCCAGAGGTGCCAGAGTGTCCCAGAGGTGCCAGGTATCCAGGGGAGTGCCAGAGTGTCCCAGGGAGTGCCAGAGTGTCCCAGGAGTGCCAGAGTGTTCAGGGGTGCCAGTGTGACCCGGGGCCTCAGAGTGTGCCGAGAGTGCCAGAGTGTTCCCAGGGGTGCCATAGTGTTCCCGGGGGTGCCATAGTGTCCCAGGGGCGCAGAGTTTCCAGGGTGCCGTGTCCGGGAGTGCCAGGTGTCCCGGGGTGCCAGAGTGTCCCAGGAGGTGCCAGAGTGTCCCAGAGGTGCCAGAGTGTCCAGGGAGTGCAGTGTCCCAGGGAGTGCCAGAGTGTCCCAGAGAGTGCCAGAGTGTCCAGGGAGTGCCAGAGTGTCCCAGGGAGTGCCAGAGTGTCCCAGAGAGTGCCAGAGTGTCCAGGAGTGCCAGAGTGTTCCAGGGTGCCATAGTGTCCCAGGAAGAGGTACCAGGGAGTGCTTGGCCAGAGGTGCCAGGTACCAGGGGAGTGCCAGAGTGTCCCAAGGGTGCCAGAGTGTCAGGGAGTGCCAGAGTGTTCCAGGGAGTGCCAGTGTCCCAGAGGTGCCAGAGTGTCCCAGAGGTGCCAGAGTGTTCCAGGGGTGCCAAAGTGTCCCAGGGAGCGCCAGAGTGGCCCAGAGGTGCCAGAGTGTTCCAGGGAGTGCCATAGTGTTCCCAGGGGTGCCATAGTGTCCCAGGGAGTGCCAGTGTGTACCAGGGAGTGCCAGAGTGTCCCAGGGGGTCCAAGTGTCCAGGGGTGCCAGAGTGTCCCAGGGAGTGCCATGTCCCAGGGAGGTGCAGAGTGTTCAGGGGAGTGCCAGAGTGTCCGGGAGTGCCAGAGTGTACCAGAGTGCCGAGTGTTCAGGGGTGCCAGGTGCAGGGAGTGCCAGTGGTGACCCAGGGAGTGCCAGAGTGTTCCAGGGAGTGCCAGAGTGTCCCGGGAGTGCCAGGTGGTACCAGGGAGTGCCAGAGTGTACCAGGGGTGCCAGAGTGTCCCAGAGAGTGCCAGAGTGTTCAGGAGTGCCAGAGTGTCCCAGGGAGTGCCAGAGTGTCCCAGGTGCCAGTGTCCCAGAGAGTGCCAGAGTGTCCCAGGGAGTGCCAGAGTGTTCCAGGGGAGTGCCGCCAGTGTCCCAGGGAGTGCCAGTGTGTCCAGGAGAGTGCCAGAGTGTTCCAGGGAGTGCCAGAGTGTTCCAGGGAGTGCCAGAGTGTCCCAGGGGCGCAGAGTGTACCAGAGAGTGCCAGAGTGTCCCAGGGGTGCCAGAGTGTTCCAGGGAGTGCCATAGTGTCCCAGGGAGTGCCAGAGTGTCCCAGGGAGTGCCAGAGTGTCCCAGGGGTGCCAGAGTGTTCCCGGGAGTGCCATGTGTCCCAGGGGTGCCAAGTGTACAGAGGTGCCAGAGTGTTCAGGGGTGCCAGAGTGTTCCAGGGAGTGCCAGAGTGACCCAGGGAGTGCCAGAGTGTACCAGGGAGTGCCAGAGTGTCCCAGGGAGTGCCAAGAGTGTTCCAGGGAGTGCCATAGTGTTCCAGGGGTGCATAGTGTCCCAGGGGTGCCAGAGTGTACCAGGAGTGCAGTGTGTCCCAGGGGTGCCAGTGTGTCCCAGGGAGTGCCAGAGTGTACAGGAGTGCCAGTGTGTCCCAGGGAGTGCCAGTGTGTCCCAGGGAGTGCCAGGAGTGTACCAGGGAGTGCCATAGTGTCCCAGGGTGCCAGTGTGTCCCAGGGGTGCCAGTGTGTACCAGGGAGTGCCAGTGTGTCCCAGGGAGTGCCAGTGTGTCCCAGGGGTGCCAGTGTGTCCCAGGGGTGCCAGTGTGTCCCAGGGAGTGCCAGTGTCTCCCAGGGAGTGCCAGTGTGTCCAGAGAGCGCCATAGTGTTCGGGGTCCATAGTGTTCCAGGGAGTGCCATAGTGTTCCAGGAGTGCCAGTAGTGTTCCGGGGAGTGCCAGTGTCCCGGGGAGTGCCAGAGTGTCCCGGGGGTGCCAGAGTGTCAGGGAGTGCCAGAGTGTCCCGGGAGTGCAGAGTGTCCCGGGGTGCCAGAGTGTCGGGAGTGCACGTGTCCCGAGTGCCACCGCGTCAGGGGGTGCCACAGTGTCCCCGGGAGTGCCACAGTGTTCAAAGTGTTCTGGGAGTGCCAGAGTGTGCGGGGCCACAGTGTCCCGGGAGTGCCACGTGTCCAGGAGTGCCACAGTGTTCCAAAGTGTTCTAGGGAGTGCCATAATATCCCAGGGTGTCCCAGGGAGTGCCAGAGTGTACAAGGAGTGCCAGAGTAGCCCAGGGGTGCCAGTGTCTAGGGTTCCAGGAGTGCCAGTGTGTTACGGGGAGTGCCGTGTCCCAGGGCGTGCCAGGGAGGGCCACAGTGTTCAGGGAGGCACAGTGTGTGCTAGGAGGAGCCACAGTGTGTCCAGGGAGGTGCAGTGCTCCGGGAGGGCCACAGTGTGCTCAGGGAGGGCTGGTGAACTCGGGAGGGCCTGTGTGCTCAGGAGGCCACAGTGTGTGCTCCGGGAGGGCCACAGTGTGCTCCGGGGAGGGCCACAGTGGCTCCAGGAGAGCCACAGTGTGCTCAGGGGAGGGCCTGGTGTGCTCGGGGAGGGCCCACAGTGTGCTCCGGGGAAGGCCACAGTGTGTTCAGGGAGGGCCACAGTGTGTGTTCCTGGGAGGCCACAGTGTGTTCCGGGGAGGGCCACAGTGTGTTCAGGGAGGGCCACAGTGTGTGTTCGGGAGAACCACAGTGTTCAGGGAGGGCCACAGTGTGTTCAGGGAGACCTGGTGTGTTCCAGGGGAGGGCCCTGGTGTGTTCAGGGAGGGCCACGTGTGTTCAGGGAGGCCACAGTGTTCAGGGAGGGCCACGGTGTGTTCAGAGGGAGGGCCACAGTGTGTTCCGGGGAGGGCCACAGTGTGTTCAGGGGAGGGCCACAGTGTGTTCAGGGAGGGCCGCGGTATGTTCCGGGGAGAACACAGTGTGTTCAGGGAGAGCCACAGTGTGTTCGGGAGGGCCACAGTGTGTTCCGGGGAGGGCCACAGTGTGTTCGGGGAGGGCCTGAGTGTGTTCCAGGGAGGGCCACAGTGTGTTCGGGGAGGCCACAGTGTGTTCAGGGAGAGCCACAGTGTGTTCAGGGAGGGCCACAGTGTGTTCAGGAGACACGATGTGTTTCCAGGGAGGGCACAGTGTGTGTTCAGGGAGGGCCACAGTGTGTTCAGGGAGGGCACAGTGTGTTCAGGGGAGGCCACAGTGTGTTCGGGGAGGGCCACAGTGTGTTCGGGGAGGCCACAGTGTGTTCGGGAGGGCCACAGTGTGTGTTCAGGGGAGGGCCACAGTGTATGTTCAGGGAAGGGCCACAGTGTGTTCCGGGAGAGCCACAGTGTGTTCAGGGGAGGCCTGGTGTGTGTTCGGGGAGGCCACAGTGTGTTCAGGGAGAGGCCTGCAGTGTGTTCGGGAGGGCCACAGTGTGTGTTCGGGGAGGGCCAGTGTGTGTTCGGGGAGGAGCCACAGTGTGTTCGGGAGGCCACAGTGTGTTCCGGGAGGAGCCACAGTGTGTTCCGGGGAGGGCCACAGTGTGTTCCGGGGAGGGCCAGAGTGTGTTCAGGGAGGAGGGCCACAGTGTGTTCCGGGGAGGGCCAGAGGTGTGTTCGGGGAGGGCCAGCATGTGTTCGGGGAGGGCCAGTGTGTGTGTTCAGGGAGGGCCAGAGTGTGTTCCGGGGAGGGCCAGAGTGTGTTCAGGGAGGGCCAGAGTGTGTTCGGGGAGGGCCAGGTGTGTTCAGGGAGGGGCCAGAGTGTGTTCAGGAGCCAGAGTGTGTTCGGGGAGGGCCAGGTGTGTTCAGGGAGGGCCAGGTGTGTTCAGGGAGGCCAGGTGTGTTCCGGGAGGGCCAGAGTGTGTTCCGGGAGGGCCAGAGGTGTTCCGGGAGGGCCAGAGTGTGTTCAGGGAGGGCCAGAGTGTGTTCCAGGGAGGGCCAGAGTGTGTTCAGGGAGGGCCAGAGTGTGTTCCGGGAGGGCCAGAGGTGTGTTCAGGGAGGCCAGAGTGTGTTCAGGGAGGGCCAGAGGTGTGTTCAGGGAGGGCCAGAGGTGTGTTCAGGGAGGGCAGAGTGTGTTCAGGGAGGGCCAGAGTGTGTTCAGGGAGGGCCAGAGTGTGTTCAGGGAGGGCCAGAGGTGTGTTCGGGAGGGCCAGAGTGTGTTCAGGAGGGCCAGAGTGTGTTCCGGGAGGGCCAAGTGTGTTCAGGAGGCCCAGAGTGTGTTCAGGAGGGCAGAGTGTGTTCAGGGGAGGGCCAAGGGTGTGTTCGGGAGGGCCAGAGGTGTTCCGGGAGGGCCAGAGTGTGTTCCGGGAGGGCAAGTGTGTTCAGGGGAGGCCAGGTGCCATTGCCCAGCTTATAGGCAAGCAAGGTGTGACTAATATTAGTTTAGAAAACATGTAATAGGGCCCTACAGTACTTATATAGTGTTCATAAGCAACTTGGGGGTGGAGGTGTCACAGCTTATGGTTGAAGTAGCCACAAGTTCAGAAACCGGAGGTTTTGTAGCGAGATGTGAACTCGCTCAACTTTGTGGTGGCACAGTGAGCTCATTCAGGACTACTTGATCAACACTGGCGCAGATAAATACATTAGGGCCACTACAGTACATGCCCAATACTTGCCAGAGCCGATACTGCCTAGAACTGTTGCAAAGTTTAATTGAACAGACTAGCTTTTCCATATAACAAACTTACCTCAATAAATGGACGAAATGAGGCTCCAGTAACAACGTTGACTCACTCCAGGCAACATACTGTAGATGTCTCGGGTTCGTCAGACAGTCTCGACTCCTGCAGTTTATAATGCGGGGATAATTCTGAAAAATAAATGTGTCTGCATATAGGTAAATCGGATTCATGCCTATAATGTAGAACAAAATGATAATATGCTTGCAAGACTCATGGAAGTAGACATGCTGTCAACCACAAGCGATTTTGGTACCAATGAAGTGACCATCTCGGCACTTGACCAAGTAAATTCAGATATGCTACAACAACGAAGATCCCACAAGAACAGTCCAAGAAAATTAAAGTTGGTGGTAATTGTTGGCCGGTTGGTAGAATGTGCTGGTTAAGAGTTTAACGAGGACCTTTCCAGTCACCCACTAACAATTCATGGTAAGTTTTTACAGTGGACATTTGCAAGGAAACGTCTATAGAAGAAAAGTGTCTCAACATTGTCTAAACCACCAGAAATACATTACTCTAACAAAAAATCACGGTTGTCCACTTGTAAAATTTGCCATTTTACTAAGCTAACAGTATTTAGATAAAAGGCTCAAGCCAAACAGGCAAGTATGCTCGACAGCGTCTAGGCAATGTGTGAAAATGTAGGAATGGCAGGTGACAGCAGACCGCATTCGTCTTGCTCATACAGTAATAAATAAACTCCGCCTTACTTTATAGAGTAACTTCAATAAACTTTAAAATAAGTCACTGTGGGTTGATCTTTCTTCAAAACTGAAGGTACGGAGGCATATTTTTCCTTTATGTACATACGTAACTAAATTTGACTTCATCGCGGTATTATAGTAATTATGAAGGCGCTATTGTAAACTTACTAAAGCACAAAGTAACAATTACACCAACTATCAACAAACTCTCATTGTTACAGTGACAAATTCATACAATAATTTCCGGAAATTCGTCTTCAATTATTAAACAAATACTGTATGATCCACCTATAATAACAACCTAAGGACCCAATAAAATTACCGAAAGAATAAATTAAACACTTAAATAAACCGGAATTAAAACTTGCCATAAACATGAAGAAGAGAGTGAGTGTGTCGGCCGGCAGCGTTTCTGTCTTAATGAACAGCGGCGCCTCCTACCAGCGCCTCCTACCAGCTTGTTGAGACAGCTGCCGATCGGTTGACCAAACGTGGCTGCCAACATTACTGATATGCTCAATTATATCATAAAAGTTCTTCAATTTTAGTAACAACGCATTTATTTATATCTAAGAATAATAGAAAATTTTCAAAATGATAAAGCGTTTAACTCAGAAAACCTTACCAGAAAAATAGACGAATTACTTCGCGGACTACAATAATGGGGTAATTACCTACTCACTGGGTTGTTACTGCTGGTCAGTAATAGACAGATAGATGAGCAATATACCATATACAGATAGATAGGTATACGGATACATATGTATGGATAGATATTGAATGTTTTAATGTTATTACATCGAGGCGGACGCGAGTTTAGCTAAGCACTGACTGGCGCCATGTGAGAGTGGAGCCACAGCAGCTTGTGTAATAATTCCTTACCTCAATAAATAATCTTCTGCATTTTTCAATATATTAGAGAAAACGAATTAGCTGGTAAAATAGAACTAAACGGAGCTCCCAAAAGGTTGATTACAGGGTGAAAAATAATAGATTTCTTAAAGTTTATGAGTCACAATGAAGATGAATTTTATGAGGTAATGAGAATTATAAAACAAAAAGACGTATGAGATGGAGGATTATGAGAATAAACATTTATGATTATGAGGTAATGAAGACGAGGATTTATGAGGTAATAAATGAAGACATTATGAAAAGAAGACGAGTTTATGAGGTAATGAGGACGAGGATTTATGAGGTAATGAAGACGAGGATTTATGAGGTAATGAGGAAGGATTTGGAGGTAATGAAGACGAGGATTTATGAGGTAATGAAGACGAGGATTTATGAGGTAATGAAGACGAGGATTTATGAGGTAATGAGGACGAGGATTTATGATGTAATGAAGACGAGGATTTATGAGGTAATGAAGACGAGGATTTATGAGGTAATGAAGACGAGGATTTATGAGTAAAAAGACTAATAATAATGATAAAAGATCCAGAAAGAAACAATATATGTACAGTATGTTGTGTTGTCTATAGTAAGAGAAGCAATTGGGACCCTAACACACACACACACACACACACACACACACACACACACACACACACACACACACACACACACACACACACACACACACTGCATTTGCATAACATATTCACAGACAGACATACATATACGCATGAAATATTTGGGTAAATTTTCATTAATGCACCGGTGTTTGTTTGTTATTAAAAATATGTTTTACCGATGTTATTTGATGAGTTTCGAACGAATTTCATATTCATTTTAGTCGGAAATCAATAGTTTGATACCCTACCTAAATCTTAATCGAAACGTATTTTTTTTCGAGTAAATCACTTAAATAAAATACAAACCAATCAACAAAACCAAACCTAACCTGACCTGACCCAACACTATTTTTCTAATAAAACTGCAATTGACGTAAAATAATCTCGATCACAATGTCGGCACAGATCTTTCCACCTGTTCAGCCATATCTGGTTATTCTGGTCCTGAAAAATCAAATCTCCGCTCCCGACGCTCCCACGCATTGTTCATATTGGCTAAGACAAAAAACTCTTGCCCAATTGTAAGTCTCCAATCGTCAACACACAGGTAAGGAGCACTGCCTGATGGGTGGTCAGACCTCTGTGAGACGTAAACAACAAATGGCAACACTTGTGACTGACCAAATCTAATAATATTGAAAAATTAATATCTCGGTTATCCTTAATTTCCGGCGGGAAATTCACAGAAGAAAAAGGTCTTAAAATTGTCTAAACACTACGAAAGGCATGAATTACAACGAGAGAAATACCGGTGCAAGATCGAAAATTCACCAACATTTGAGATATATTAATTGTAATGTGTGTACTGGAAATATTGTGTAATATATATATATATAGTGATAAAATCTTATACAGTACCAATAGGCTGGGCGAGGTAACAAAAGAATATACAAGTTAACCCTTAAATTCCATATTCTCTGGTAATGAAAGAAAATGACCCTTGCAGAGCCTTTTATGGGGTAACACCAATAATTATTTCACCTTTATTTTTTAATATTTAATTCTTATTTATGTTATATCAATTCTCAGCTGACTAGCCGTTAGGATAGTGCACTTGATATTAGGAGATATTCTAAAGTCAATAGTATATACTTTTTACTACACAAAAAACACCTGAGTACATCAGTACAATACTGAATAAAGAAAAACTATTGGAATTTTCTGATGAAAAGGGGGCTTGGGCTGGACCCCCCTGTCCGCCCTTGTAATCGTTTAGTCTCCAGCATTTTCAGCATGCGATTATTTTGTAAGTTTTTCACCTTAACCTTTAAACGAGTTGCTTTTTGCTACTCAGTGTAGGTGTGGTCATGTGTGGTCCTCAGTGTAGGTGTGGTCAAGTGTGGTCCCCAGTGTAGGTGGTCAAATGTGGTCCCCAGAGTGTGGTCAAGTGTGTCCTCAGAGGTAGTGGTCATGTGTGGTCCTCAGAGTGTAGGTGGTCATGTGTGGTCCTCAGAGTGTAGGTGTGGTCATGTGTGGTCCTCAGTGTAGGTGTGGTCAAGTGTGGTCCTCAGAGTGTGGTCAAGGTGGTCCCAGAGTGTAGGTGTGGTCAAGGTGGTCCTCAGAGTGTAGGTGTGGTCAAGTGTGGTCCTCAGAGTGTGGTCAAGTGTGGTCCTCAGAGGTAAGTTCTGTCAGCTGGAGGATTCTCAAAGCATCGCCTGACCATATTTTTCCCGAACCGTAACTGGTGATGGGAATTCGACCACAAACCATTTACATTCTTAGAGAGAAGCTGTGGGAGATAGAGAGGTGGGGAGGTGGAGGTGGAGGTAGAGAGGTGGAGGTAGAGAGGTGGAGGTAGAGGAGGTGAGGTAGAGAGGTGGGAGGTAGAGGTAGAGAGGTGGGGAGGTAGAGAGGTGGGGAGGAGAGAGGTGGAGGTGAGAGGTGGGGAGGTGGGAGGAGAGAGGTGGAGGTGGAGGAGGAGAGGTGGAGGTAGAGAGGTGGAGGTGAGAGGTGGAGGGAGAGAGGTGGTGGGGAGGTAGAGGTAGAGAGGGGAGGTAGAGAGGTGGGAGGTAGAGAGGTGGGGAGGTAGAGGTGAGAGGTGGGAGGTGGAGAGGTGTGGGAGGTAGAGAGGTGGGAGGTAGAGGAGGGAAGGTAGAGGTAGAGAGGTGGAGGTAGAGAGGTGGGGAGGTAGAGGTGGAGGTAGAGAGGTGGAGGTAGAGAGGTAGGGAAGGTGGAGGTAGAGAGGTGGGGAGGTAGAGAGGTGGAGGTACAGAGGTAGAGAGGTGGAGGTAGAGAGGTGGAGGTAGAGGTAGGAAGGTAGAGGTAGAGAGGTAGGGAGGTGGAGGTAAAGGTTGAGGTAGAGGTAGAGAGGTAGAGGTAGAGAGGTAGAGGTCTCGATGCGGACAAGAACTGGAGAATTACCATACTACACTGCTATACTAATATTCGCTCTACGTATAGGTGAGAGTTGGTACCGTGTCTGTCTGTCTGTCATGTGTCGGAGGTGAGGGTCGGGGAGGGAGGAGTGTGGGAGGAGTAATGGAAGAGGAACGGAAGGGTCACGTGGTGAGGTGATGGAATGTGGAAGCGGGGGAGGAAGTGAGGGAGGAATAGGAGAGAAGGAGGCGAGGAAGAAGAGGAGGAGAAAGCGAGGGAGGAAGGAAGACAATGGGATGATAATAATAATAATAATAATAATAATAATAATAATAAAATAATTTAAGGGAAACAGATTCTTTTTTTTTCAAGGTAGATTTTGTGAACTTTTTTTTTTTGTAAATTTCAGAACCAAAATACCAATAAAAGTATAAGTTTTTCTTTGTAGGTTTTTATCATCTAACTTAATATACAAGTTGGTGTGAAGCTCCTCGTTAAGGGAGGCTCTGGGGTTAAAAAGTTGCAATTAGGGTAATTATTGATCCTAAGGACACCTGGAATAATTTGATTTCTATTACAACTCTACTTACTCCCCTTCTATAATTACTAAGTCGTAATCTTACTAACCTAACCTAACCTAACGTAACCTAGGAACACACATACACAGAAAGATACACAGTTACACACAAAAAGTTGCACAGATACAGAGAGACTTGGGAATAAGCTGACTATTTCAACGCTCTAATACAATAGTCATGCTATACGTCACACTTACCATGAGGAAGATGAAGGTTATTATTCAGCTACACACAATAGTTGCTCGACTGGCCCAACAACATAACGATAATCACTTAAGGAAAGACGATTTTTTTATACCAAGTCATAATAATAATACAATCTTTGAGCTGTTGCCATAGTAACGGGTGTCGCGTCCGAATGCTTCAGCTCGACTTTTAGTTTCCATTTATTTGTTTGTAAACTGTACATATCGGTTGGTTTTACGTATGTATGTTCATTTATATATTATAGAGACAGTGTATTATTGTTATTGTCATTTGTGTTGTTCACTCAAAGGTCTTTACTCGTGTTATTTGAGGTAAAATATATTCATCAAGATAATCAAACTCTGAAAATTCTGCCATACACTAGTGACGTCAACGAAAATAACATCTGCAGGTGAAATTTATATTGTAGTAATATTAACTATCAACAGAAACAGCCATGCTTTTATAAACCAACCACATAAATTACTATATGATGTACTTTATAAGACAATGACATAAAGATCTGAACAAAAAAGTAAGTTATGAACTGCAAATTATATTAGCAAAGAAACAAATTTCACCAGCTGATATTTATTGCTGAGGCTCCACCCCTTAGTGGTGTGAGTCAAGGCTCATGGTGGAGCGAATTACTCTTATGTAATATACAAACACAAGGGTCAACCTCATGTGCACACTGGTCAAGGTTTATGTCCTTGAGTTAACAAGGTCAACCTCATGTGCACACTGGTCAAGGTTTATGTCCTTGAGTTAACAGTAGTGATGTAAACCTAACATTACCAGCAATACGGCATTACTTAGCTGGACGTACATGAGTTAGTGAGTCATTCTCTTGTTACTAAAAAAATCTATAAATATTAATGTCTTTATATCCCTGTACCTGTACCTGTACCTGTACCTGTACTTTATACCTGTACCTGTACTGTACTTTATATACCTGTACCTGTACCTGTACTTTATACCTGTACCTGTACTGTACTTTATACCTGTACCTGTACTTTATATACCTGTACCTGTACCTGTACTTTAGATACCTGTACCTGTACTGTACTTTATACCTGTACCTGTACTTTTATACCTGTACCTGTACCTGTACTTTATGTACCTGTAACTGTACTTATACCTGTACCTGTACTTTATACCTGTACCTGTACTTTATACTGTACCTGTACCTGTACTTTGCGTACCTGTAACTGTACTTTATACCTGTACCTGTACTTTATACACCTGTACCTGTACTTTATACTTGTACTGTACTTTATACCTGTACCTGTACTTTATACACCTGTACCTGTACTTTATATACCTGTACCTGTACTTTATGTACCTGTACCTGTACTTTATACCTGTACCTGTACTTTATGTACCTGTAACTGTACTTTACCTGTACCTGTACTGTACTTTATATACCTGTACCTGTACTTTATGTACCTGTAACTGTACTGTATACCTGTACCTGTACTTTTATACCTGTACCTGTACTTATACCTGTACCTGTACTGTACTTTATATACCTGTACCTGTACTTTATGTACCTGTAACTGTACTTTATACCTGTACCTGTACTTTACACCTGTACCTGTACTTATACCTGTACTGTACTTTATACCTGTACCTGTACTTTATGTACCTGTAACTGTACTTTATACCTGTACCTGTACTGTACTTTATATACCTGTACCTGTACTTTATGTACCTGTAACTGTACTTATACCTGTACCTGTACCTGTACTTTATATACCTGTACCTGTACTTTATGTACCTGTAACTGTACTGTATACCTGTACCTGTACTTTATACTGTACCTGTACTTTTATACCTGTACCTGTACTGTACTTTATATACCTGTACCTGTACTTTATGTACCTGTAACTGTACTTTATACCTGTACCTGTACTTATACACCTGTACCTGTACTTTATACCTGTACCTGTACTTTATACCTGTACTCAGCCTTTATACACCTGTACCTGTACTATATACCTGTACCTGTACTTTATGTACCTGTAACTTACTTATACCTGTACCTGTACTTTATGTACCTGTAACTGTACTTATACCTGTACCTGTACTGTACTTTATATACCTGTACTTTATGTACTTGCAACTGTACTTTATACACCTGTACCTGTACTTTATACCTGTACCTGTACCTGTACTTTATACACCTGTACTCACTTTATACCTGTACCTGTACTTTATACACCTGTACCTGTATTCTTTATACCTGTACTGTACTTTATACCTGTACCTGTACTTTATATACCTATACCTGTACCTGTACTTTATACCTGTACCTGTATTCTTTATATACCTGTACCTTGTACTGTACTTTATACCTGTACCTGTGCCTTTATACCTATACCTGTACCTGTACTTTATACCTGTACTGTACTTTATATACCTGTACCTGTACTTTATAATGTACCTGTACTTTATACCTGTACCTGTACTTTATATACCTGTACCTGTACTTTATACCTGTACTGACTTTATACCTGTACTTGTACTTTATATACCTGTACCTGTACTGTACTTTATACCTGTACCTGTACTTTATACCTGTACCTGTACTGTACTTTATACCTGTACCTGTACTTTATACCTGTACTCTCCTGTACTTTATACCTGTACCTGTACTTTATACCTGTACTGTACCTGTACTTTATTATACCTGTACCTGTACTTTATACCTGTACCTGTACTTTATACCTGTACCCGTACTTTATACCTGTACCTGTACTTTATACCTATACCTGTACCTGTACTTTATACCTGTACCTGTACCTGTACTTTTATACCTGTACCTGTACCTACTTTATACCTGTACCTGTACCCGTACTTATACCTATACCTGTACCTGTACTTTATACCTGTACCTGTACCTGTACTTTATACCTGTACCTGTACCTGTGCTTATACCTGTACCTGTACCTGTACTTTGCTTACACCTGTACCTGTACCTGTACTTTATACCTGTACCTGTCTTTATACCTGTCTACCTGTACTTTATACCTGTACCTGTACCTGTACTTTATACCTATACCTGTACCTGTACTTGCTTATACCTGTACCTGTACTTTATACCTGTACCTGTACTTTATACCTGTATATGCTTTATACCTATACCTGTACCTTGTACTTTATACCTGTACCTGTACTTTATACCTGTACCTGTACTTTATATACCTGTACCTGTACTTTATACCTGTACCTACTTTATACCTATACCTGTACCTGTACTTATACCTACACCTGTACCTGTACTTTATACACCTGTACCTGTACTTTATACCTGTACCTGTACTTTATACACCTGTACCTGTACTTTATACCTGTACCTGTACTTTATATACCTGTACCTGTACTTTATGTACCTGTAACTGCCCAACTTTTGTATTTCATTACATTTTATTTACATGTTAGTTATACATTAAATTCTATGTAATTCCTAATTGACTCACCAATTCTTGTATATCAAATAAATTATATAAGAGTTTATTAATTAAATTCTCTTATATAATTTTTTATTCATCATTTTGTTTACATGTGACGTCACTAAGGGATCAATAATGGCGGCGGAGGACAGGAAGAGTCTGATTTAGAAACGTTTTATTTGGAAATTTATGATCAATTTATCGTCCATGACCGGTCAAGGAGTATTTCAAGATGAGGTAAACGCCTGTCCCAATATCGCCCACGTATTATATAACACTTAAAAAGGAGTTTGGTATATTTATAAGTGTAGAGTTGTTTTATATACAGGACGGGCAAGGTGATGGAGCGGTTGTTGACGTCTAAGCTGTTACAAACGGCCTGGGTATGTGTTATGGTAGACGATGGTTGACTATATGAAGTATTTTAGAGATTATATGAAGCTGTAAGAATGTATCCCAGCCAAGAGGATTTATTTGGTACTGACTTCATTATGGTCAGATAATTCAGTATAACTCATAAATAATTACCGCTATATTTCTTTCATGTGTAAACAACTGATTTTGTAATATTATTGTGTAGTAATATAATAAAACCTAACCTAACCAAACCTTATCTAAATGAAGTTGACCTTTCTTATGACACTTTCCTATAATCTGACTCACACGAGATGGAAAGAACAAAATGGCATCAATATAGCACCGAGACAGCTGATGGTTCTACCTGGTCAACATGGCGCCGATAATACCCCGAGACTCCACCGGATTCTTGAAGGATTTTAAGTTGAAATATTCTCTTATGTATATGAGAGAGAGAGAGAGAGAGAGAGAGAGAGAGAGAGAGAGAGAGAGAGAGAGAGAGAGAGAGAGGAGAGAGAGAGAGAGAGAGAGGTTTTTCAGTCGGAGTTCTTAAAGGTGAAGATCCTGGGGGGACGGAAGGGAGGGAAGAGAGAGGGGTGGGAGGTAGAGAGGGAAGAGAGAGGGGTGGGAGGCAGAGAGGAGAGCGTAGGTCTGTGTGGGCGTCCATCTCCTCTTAAGAATTCCTCTCCTCCCCTTCTGTACTCGTAGAGAGGGGAGGGGGGGGAAGAGGGAAGGAGGGAGAGTGGTGGGGAAGGAAGCTGGGAGGGAGGTAGTCGTGTATGTGGACTCTCATCTCTGCTACTCTGGATGGAGGGAGGAGGAGGGGGTGGAGGAGGAGGCAGGTAGAGGAGGAGGTGGAGGAGGGAAGGCAGTAGAGGAGGAGGGGTGAGGAGGAGTGGTGGAGGAGGAGGGGGTGGTGGAGAGGTGGAGGAGGAGGGGTGGAGGAGGAGGGAGAAAGTAGGATGGCGTGATAACAACAAAACAAATAACAAAAGTTTAGAACACGTAAGAGAGAGAGAGAGAGAGAGAGAGAGAGAGAGAGAGAGAGAGAGAGAGAGAGAGAGAGAGAGAGAGAGGGAGAGAGAGAGAGAGAGAGAGAGCGAGAGAGAGAGATAAAACAATAAGACCAGAAAGAAAAAAAATAGAAAGAAAATAGTTGAGGATAACCTTCGATTTTACCACCACAGAAAATGGGTCAGAGAACCTACAGTAATTTCAAGGTCACTGTCCAGGCGGCTTCCTCCCTTCCCATACTGTTATGGAGGGAGGGAGAGAGAGAGAGAGAGAGAGAGAGAGAGAGAGAGAGAGAGTAGGACGAAAAGGTTGTATATGTTATATTTTTATTGCGGAATCGGTTATTTTGCAAAACAACTTACAAACAGATAACCTAAACTAATCTAACCTTATGGTCAGGACAGAACACAGTCCAAAGTTAAGAAAAAAAGGACAGAACCACTTAACAAGCTGCACTAGCCATCCTAACCAACAAGCATGCCGGTCATTTACAAAACAGATTCCGCAAAAAAAACGTAACATTATACTGGAAAGAGAGAGATAATAACTATGGGGAGAGAGAGAGAGAGAGAGAGAGAGAGAGAGAGTTCAGAAAGGAAAGAGTTAGCACTAGAGGACTTTCACAGAACAAAGAGAGAAGCAAACACGAGGGGTCGAAGAGAGAGAGAGAGAGAGAGAGAGATGGGAGGGAAGAAAGAGTGATAGCGAAAGAGAGGAGGAGAAGGAAAATTGAATTCCAGCGTTGAGAGAGAAAGAGAAGAGTTCTAGATCTGTGAGAAAAGAGAGAGAGAGAGAGAGAGAGAGAGAGAGAGAGAGAGAGAGAGAGAGAGAGAGAGAGAGAGAGAGAGGAGTTCTAGATCTGATAGAGAGAGAGAGAGAGAGAGAGAGAGAGAGAGAGAGAGAGAGAGAGAGAGAGAGAGAGAGAGAGACATTGATTGCTACACCAGCACTGCCGCACTTTCGGGTTCTATATTTAGCTTGGCTGGACCCTTCCTCAGTCTGCCCTGAAGCGACCTCTTGGCGGGGGAGTTAACTGTGGCCTTGTTAACTGTGGCCATGTTAACTGTGGCCATGTTAACTGTGGCCTTGTTAACTGTGGCCATGTTAACTGTGGCCTTGTTAACTGCGGCCTTGTTAACTGTGGCCATGTTAACTGTAACCTTGTTAAGTGTGGCTTTGTTAGCTGTGAGAGTAGACACACCTGTCAAGGGTCATACATCTGTCAAGGGCCATACACTTGTCAGGGGTCATACACCTGTCAGGGGCCGTACACCTGTCAAGGGTTACACACCTGTCAAGGGACATACAACTCTCAAGGGCCATACAACTCTCAAGGGCCATACAACTCTCAAGGGCAATACACCTGTCAAGGGCCATCCACCAGTCAAGGGCCACACACCTGTCAAGGGCCACACACCTGTCAAGGGCCACACACCTGTCAAGGGCCACACACCTGTCAAGGGCCATACACCTGTCAAGGGCCACACACCTGTCAAGGGCCACACACCTGTCAAGGGCCACACACCTGTCAAGGGCCACACACCTGTCAAGGGCCACACACCTGTCAAGAGCCACACCTGTCAAGGGACACACACCTGTCAAGGGCCACACACCTGTCAAGGGCCACACACCTGTCAAGGGCCACACACCTGTCAAGGGCCACACACCTGTCAAGGGCCACACACCTGTCAAGGGCCACACACCTGTCAAGGGCCATACACCTGTCAAAAGTGGGACAGGTAACCGTCTACTCACAAGTCAGGACAATTATTATGTTCTAAAAATACACACTTGGAAACTCACCCAGTTGACGCTGTGTTTACTACCTTCCCGTGTGTGTGTGTGTGTGTATAAACGACTCGATACACACACACACACACACACACACACACACACACACACACAAATCCCTGTATTTATTATCAAGTTCCGGTATGTGTGTTCTAGCGTGTATGGCAGGGGCCGTATTTGTGTATCTCTCTGTGTATACCTTCGAGATATACATACACATGACTGTATACGTAAACACTGTATAGACTCGTCATGCACAATCATGTATAGATATATAGTCATACCTATACATGGAGGTGTATGTATGTATGTATGTATGTATGCGTATGAGGCGGCTCCCAGAGAATATTGATTATCACCCTGAGGAGGGGAGGGGAGGGGAGGAGGGGCCGAGTGCCTCTAGAAGGAAACCTACCACCCTCTTCCTTCCTCCCCTCCCCTCCCCTCCCAAGTCCCTCCCTCCCTCCCCTCCCCTCCCCCTCCTTCCCTTCTTACGTCAAGGTCACTAAGAAAGGGAAGAGGAGAGACTTTGGAAAGGACACACACACACAGATACAGGTACACACAGATACAGGTACACACAGGCACACGCAGATACACATACACACACAGTTACACACGGGTACATTCACACACAGATGTACATACAGGTACACATAGAGACACACATAGACAGTTACACACATGTGCACACACACAACACAGGTACACATACCCACACAGGCACACATACCCACACAGGCACACATACACACACAGGTACACATACACACACACACAGGTACACATGCACATGCTCAGCAATTTGGTAATATGAAAACTTCCTCCACCACTCACTGTCTTGTCAGCTTTATCGACTACATATTCCGCCATCTGGAGAAACGAAAAACGTCTGTAGCTGTCGCTTCATTGACTTCACCAAGGCATTTGACCTAGTCGACCACAATTAAATTATCAACAAAGCTATTGACCTCGGGCTTCGGAGAAGTCTTATACCATGGCTTACAGACTTCCTCAGTGACCGACGCCAAGCAGTACGCTTCCGAGGGGCTGTCTCCACCTTTCAGTCACTCACCTGTGGCGTCCCCCAAGGCGCCAAGATGGGACCACTATGCTTCCTTATGCTTATCAATGATGCCCTAAGAGAAACCCTTGCTCGCTGGAAATATGTCGACGACTCCACCATTGGGATCAGCGTCAACACTTCTGCTCCCGACGATACCGCCCTTCAGGATTTATTGAACAGTCTCCAAAACTGGGCCACCAACAACCATGTCACCATCAACCATACCAAAACCATGGTTATGCACATCAACCTCTCCTCCGACGTTGTCCCACCCCCTTCCATTACTTTAGGTCCCAACACACTCCAGGTTGTAGATTCCACCAAGTTCCTCGGCGTCACTATAGACAACAAACTAAATTGGTAACCACAAGTCAGTAAAGTTGTCAAATCCTCCAGTTTCCGTCTCCACCTCCTCCGCCGACTCAAGTCCCTCGGAGTTCCTGCTCCCGAGCTCCTCAGTGTTTACTCAACATTCATACTTCCCAAGCTCACCTATGCCTCCCCTACCTGGTCTTCCTCCCTAAATGCCACACAACGCAAACACCTAGAAAAAGTGCAAAAGAGGGCATGCAAGATTATTCTCTCCCCTTCCTACTCCACATATCAAGAAGCGCTCAACACACTGACCCTCTTGGCTCTCACTGACCATCACCACGACCTCATCTGCAAATTTGGTGAGAAGCTTCTGCACCATCCTCGACACCGGCTCCTACTACCACCCGCGATCCCTCGCCCGAGAATTGCTGTTCGACACCACAACTGCATCCAGCCCATACGAGCACGAACTGATCGCTTTAAGAACAGCCCAGTCCCAACCATTGTAAAAATTATCAATAACTTGTAATCAACCAGTGTATTCACTCCCAGTCAATCTTACTCTTTGCACTGTCACTATGTTGAAATGCCCTGTAGTATGACCTTCTCCCCACCTAGTTATTATATATCATATTTGTATCACTTATGTTACTTGAATATTATTTGTAAATCAAGAGACCCATTCCCCAATTATGTAACTGTATATTTTCAGCCTTCCACCTGCCATGCCCTTTCAATAAACAGTTAATTATTATTATTATTATTTTTACACACACAGGCATACATACACACACAAGTACACATACACACACACACACACAAACACACAAGCAAAAAAAAAAAATTCTAATACTAAAAAAAAAAAAAAAAAAACTAAATTTTCCTCTGAAATTGATATGTTCCTATAAACGGATCCGGGGGGCAGAGTGAAGGTCGCTACCCAAGTTAAATATAGAACCACGACCTTAGGTTTTAATTTGTGTATATTGTACGTAAGCGGGGGTGGGAGAGGGGGGGGGGTGGGGGGTGGGGTATAGTCGACCTAGTCTGTCAATATTGTGGGTGGAGTGGGAAGGGAAGGGAGGGAGGGGGAGAGAGATAGGGAGGGATGTTATTGAGGGAGGTTATGGTGGGAGGAGGAGGTGAAGGAGATGGAAGGGGAGGGAAGGAGAGAGGGAGGGAGGGAGAGAGACAATGGTGAGAGAGAGAGAGAGAGAGAGAGAGGTTAGAGAAAGGTGAGGGAACGGGACTGAGTGAGAGAGACAGTAATAGGGATGAGGGGGATAGGGAGTGGGAGAGTGAGGGAGAGAGGGAGGGAGAGGGGAGAGAGAGGGGTGAGTGATATTCAGTTCAAGTGTCCCCAGTGTTGTACTACTGTGTGTAACATGACGCAATGCCTCACACACACACACACACATGTTCCCTCCCTCACCTCTCACAACTTTCACTCACCTCTCACAACTTTCACTCACCTCTCACAACTCTCTCTCACCTCTCACAACTCTCTCTCACCTCTCACAACTTTCACTCACCTCTCACAACTCTCTCTCACCTCTCACAACTCTCTCTCACCTCTCACAACTCTCTCTCACAACTCTCTCACCACTTTCACTCACCTCTCCCAACTCTCTCTCACCCCACCTTTCCTCTCCCAGCTCTCTTTCAACTTTCCCTCACCTCTCACAACTTTCCCTCACCTCTCCAGCTCTCTCTCACCTCTCACAACTTTCCCTCACCTCTCCCAACTCTCTCTCACCTCTCACAGCTTTCCCAACTCTCTCTCTCCTCACCTCTCACAGCTTTCCCTCACCTCTCCCAACTCTCTCTCACCTCTCTCTTTCCCTCCACCTCTCTCTCTCTCACCTCTCCCCACACTTTCCTCACCTCTCCCAACTCTCTCTCACCTCTCTAACTTTCCCTCACCTCTCCCAACTTCTCTCCCTCACCTCTCACAACTCTCTCTCACCTCTCTCACAACTTTCACAAACCTCTCCAACTTCTCTCCTCACCTCTCCCAACTCTCTCTCACCTCTCTCTTTCCCCCCACCTCTCCCAGCTCTCTCACCTCTCGCTTTCCCTCACCTCTCACAACTTTCCCTCACCTCTCCCTCTCTCTCACCTCTCAAAACTTTCCCACCTCTCCCAACTCTCTCTCACCTCTCACACTTTCCCTCACAACTCTCTCTCCAGCTCTCTCACCTCATTTCCTCACCTCTCCCAACTCTCTCCCTCTCCCAGCCTCACCTCAACTTTCCCTCACCTCTCCCAACCTCCCCCTCACCTCTCCCAACTCTCCTCACCTCTCCCCAACTCTCCCTCCCCTCTCCCAGGTCTCTCACCTCTCCCAGCTCTCCTCCTCACCTCCCAACTCTCTCTCACCTCTCCCAGCTCTCTCTCCCTCTCCTCTTTTCCCTCCCCCCTCTCCCAACTCTCTCTCACCTCTCACTTTCCCTCACCTCTCCCAACTTTCCCTCACCTCTCCCAGCTCTCCCTCACCTCTCCCCAACTCTCCCTCACCTCTCCCAGCTCTCCCTCCACCTCTCAACTCTCCCTCCACCTCTCCCAACTCTCCCTCACCTCTCCCAACTCTCCCTCACCTCAACTCTCTCTCCTCACCTTCTCCCAGCTCTCCCACCTTCCCAACTCTCCCTCACCCTCCCAACTCTCCTCACCTCTCCCAACTCTCCTCACCTCTCCCAACAGACCGACAGACAGACGCAGCCTTCCGTTAATTATTATTTGTTATTATTATATACAGTAGAACAGAAACAGGAAGAGGTGAACAACCTGACCGACTAACTTCAGGTGTGGTCAGGGCGAGCTAATGACACCGATAAGCTTAGAGAGAGAGAGAGAGAGAGAGAGAGAGAGAGAGAGAGAGAGAGAGAGAGAGAGAGAGAGAAAAAGGGAGAAAATTGAGGCTAATGTCTTGCTAACATTAGGTCAGATGAGACGAGGAGTCAA
>NW_024755462.1:40000-57500 GCF_018991925.1 Homarus americanus
TACGGCTCTGTTATGATGTTTTTAACCTACCTGTGACCAGATGTTATTCCGTGGTGCTGTTTTCAAGCTATCAGAAAACAAACACACTCACACACACACACACACACACACACACACACACACACACACACACACACACACAATGGATAACAATGTGCTTTATTTTGTAATGTGAATAACAAATGTACAGTCTGTGGTGATGTACAGTGCGTGGTGATGTACAGTGCGTGGTGATGTACAGTGTGTGGTGATGCACAGTGTGTGGTGATGTACAGTGTGTGGTGATGTATAGTGTGTGGTGATGTACAGTGTGTGGTGATGTACAGTGTGTGGTGATGTACAGTGTGTGGTGATGTACAGTGTGTGGTGATGTACAGTGTGTGGTGATGTACAGTGTGTGGTGATGTATAGTGTGTGGTGATGTACAGTGTGTGGTGATGTACAGTGTGTGGTGATGTACAGTGTGTGGTGATGTACAGTGTGTGGTGATGTACAGTGTGTGGTGATGTACAGTGTGTGTGATGTACAGTGTGTGGTGATGTACAGTGTGGTGATGTACAGTGTGTGATGTACAGTGTGTGGTGATGTACAGTGTGTGGTGATGTGCAGTGTGTGTGGTGATGTACAGTGCGTGGTGATGTACAGTGTGTGTGGTGATGTACAGTGTGGTGATGTGTGTGGTGATGTACAGTGTGTGGTGATGTACAGTGTGTGGTGATGTACAGGTGTGTGGTGATGTATGTGTGTGGTGATGCATGTGGTGATGTACAGTGTGTGTGATGTACAGTGTGTGTGATGCACAATGTGGTGATGTACAGTGTGTGGTGATGCAAGGTGTGTGGTGATGTACAGTGTGGTGGCTGTACAGTGTGTGTGTGATGCAGTGTGTGGTGATGCATAGTGTGTGTGGTGGATGTACAGTGTGTGGTGATGTACAGTGTGTGGTGATGCACATGTGTGGTGATGCACAGTGTGTGGTGATGTACAGTGTGTGTGTGATGCTCAGTGTGTGGTGATGTACAGTGTGTGTGTAGATGTACAGGCAGATGTACAGTGTGTGTAGATGCATAGTGTGTGGTGATGTACAGTGTGTGGTGATGTACAGTGTGTGGTGATGTACAGTGTGTGGTGATGTACAGTGTGTGGTGATGTACAGTGTGTGGTGATGTACAGTGTGTGGTGATGTACAGTGTGTGGTGATGCACAGTGTGTGGTGATGTACAGTGTGTGGTGATGTACAGTGTGTGTGTGTGTGTGGTGATGAATATAATGAACCCTTTTTACTAAATATTGTAAATGAACGCAAAATTAATTCTGAATTCCACTGATATGTCAAAGGTCAAATTCTCCACATTGAATTCTATAGTTCCATTTAATTCCCTAAGTGTAGGGGATTAGTCGTATCATCTGTGTAAATAATAAATTAATTTTGGGATTTTTTTTATAAAGAATGGAAATATATATATTTTTTGTCGAGTATCTAAAGGAATTTCTGGGTGTTTGATGTGACTTGAGAACTTATTGTTATGGTTAGGTTATTATATAGGCATTGACACACACACACACACACACACACACACACACACACACACACACACACACACACACACACACACACACACACACACACAGCACACACACACACACAGACACACACACACACACACACACACACACACACACACACACACACACACACACACACACACACACACACACACACACACACCATCATCGAAGACAAATAAGACAAACAAAACACAAACAAACTTTCTTAGTAACCAATATAAAAATGTGACCATTATTTCAACATATAAAATTTAGATAATTTTAAGTCTAATTAATTCATTAATTACACATTTAATTGTTGTTTTTGTTGCTAATTAATTGCTATTTTGAAATGTTATTAATTAGTTTGTTTTTTAATTGAATGTTTTTATTATTTATGTTTTTGTAAATGTAATTAATTATATCTGTGGCTTTTATAGTATATATATATATATATATATATTTTATGACGACCATGATCTACTACAACTACTAGTACCACTACTACTATCAGCGCCTGACTATCCTCCACCCCGTAGTGACACGCTCCTAAGTTACGCCAGACGAACACATGACCAGGACAAGCGATCCCCAGCGGCTGACATTACCCTTCCTCAAACCTTGCCAAGGCCCTAACGTTTGTTCGCTCGTATTCTGCCTATACTGGCGCTCGTGTGTGTGTGTGTGTGTGTGTGTGTGTGTGTGTGTGTGTGTGTGTAATAAGCGAGATACTAATTACGTCAGGAACCTAATGATATAAAGCAATGTTGCATAGTTGCCTGTTGCAAAGCCCACTTTAACTTAATGCAGCATAGTGGACTGTTGTAAACCGTACAATGACTCAATGATGCAAAATGACTTGTTGCAAAACCCACAATGGCTCAATTTTGTATAATGACTTGTTGCAAAACCCAGTATGGCTCAATATTGCAAACTTGTTGTTCGAGAGACATACTGTACAGTGTTTCCAACGATGAAACTACCAGAGAATATTAGACTTAAGTCTTGGACCAAGAATTTATTGAACGCAACATGTAAAGAAATTCATAGGAAAGAGAGAGAGAGAGAGAGAGAGAGAGAGAGAGAGAGAGAGAGAGAGAGAGAGAGAGAGAGAGAGAGAGAGAGAGAGAGAGAGAAGAGAGAGAGAGAGAGAAAGAGAGAGAGAGAGATGATATATCCATTAACCATATTCACGTGGAAAATATACTGACTTGTTCAAAGGTTACTGTCAAAATTATTTCTAATCCATTTTGATAATTATTAGAATGTTGATTGCAACTACGAATGATACAGAGACCTTGTTTAGAGGGAGTTCATTGATCATAGGTGAAAGTCATGGAAGTCACTGTTATGGTGTGTGTGTGTGTGTGTGTGTGTGTGTGTGTGTGTGTGTGTAATGCATTGATTAGTCCATAATTAATCTCAAAGGTCACGAACGAGGTAGAAAAACACTGTCCAAATTGCATCGTCTGGCGCCATCTGGCAACCCGAAACCCCGAGTAAACATACCAACACGCATATATATGAAACATCAATTTTCTATATTTCTATCAATAAATATATACCCCATGAGCTATATAAATGAGGATATATATTTCCATTATAATCTCGCTATATTAGACACGAAAGGTTAAATATATCCGTAATTTTAGTAGAGTTTTGATAATTTTCCTGAGATGATTGCCACAGTGTTTACATTTTAGTAGTGAGGGGATACGTGCCTTCACTCACGTCTGCCATACCGTTCTTCTTCTTCACGGTGCGTACAACTCATTCTCCAGCCATTGTATCAACACCTGTTTTATGAGCAGTCTCCCAACGGTGCAGATAACACTGAAATATCTACATCAACTGCGGGGGAGCAACGGAAATGCTAGATAAAACGGAAAAGACATCGGTCACAGTTTATCACTTGTAACGGAAGCAGTGACGCCGAGGCAACAGTAGCGTTAACACCAACAGTAGCAACAGGGTCAATGGTAATAACAGAACCAACGGTAATAACAGGACTAACGGTAGCAACAGGACTAACGGTAGCAACAGGACTAACGGTAGCAACAGGACTAACGGTAGCAACAGGACTAACGGTAGCAACAGGACTAACGGTAGCAACAGGACTAACGGTAGCAACAGGACTAACGGTAGCAACAGGACTAACGGTAGCAACAGCAGATCAAAAGCTCTTCCACTAATTATCATCATTACCGACATCATTAATTGCCTCCTCATTAGTGAGTTTCGAGCACCACACCGCCAATCACTCCGTTTTCCAAAGATTTGCGAGTCATATCATCTCGAATCATTAAAGCGTCTGAAAAGAAAAGAGTTAGTTATCAATGTTCATTTTTTTTATATGTATTTATCAAAGTCCCTCTTCAATGAGTGACCATTTTCTTTTCAAACTTCCTCAACCACTGTTTCATCCCTCCCCCTGCACCCTCTCCCCTGCCCCCTCCTGGCACCCTCCCTGCCCTTCCAGTAACCTCCCTGCACCACCCCTCCCCTGCCCTCCCCTGCACCCCTCTCTCCCTGCCCTCTCCCCCTCCCCTCTCCCCTGCCCCCTCCTCCCCCTCTCCTGCCCCCTGCCCTCCCCGCCCCCTCTCCCCCTGCACCCCCTCTCCCTGCACCACCCCTCTCCCCTGCCTCCTGTACCTCTCCTGCCCCCTCCCCGCCCTCCTCCTCCCTGCCCTCCTCCTCCCCCAACTTTTACATTTCCCGATATGTAACGTCCGATTTCCGGGTTGGGTTTTCTTTCTCTTTAATTATCAAGGACTTTGTATCCAGTTTATGTAAAGGAGAAACAATCTGATGCTAAATTTATAAAGAACGAAACACAACGCAAAGGTAAAAATTTTATAAAAATTGTTCATTGAATTTGATGTTACCTAAAATGTTCCTTATTGTCTTAACATTCTTTCGTAAACATTTAAAATTCACATATGCTTAAGAAACAGTGTGGGGGTGAATGTTCTGAAAATGGTCTAGAATGTTGAGACCTTCTCATTCTGTATGTTTACAATATTACAATGTGTTATCCCTTAGTTGGTATTGTTAAAGAGTTATTACACACACACACACACACACACACACACACACACACACAAACACACACACATACACACATACACACACACACACACACACACACACACACACACACACACACACACACACACACACACACACACACACACACACACACACACACACACACACACACACACACACACACACACACACACACACACACACACACACACACACACACACACACACACACACACACACACACACACACACACACACACACACACACACACACACACACATACACACATACACACGTGACATGACCTCATCAGTTCAAAGGTTACGCTACAGGTCATAAGATATATTAGGTAAACATTCTTAATATCCTAACATTATTGAGGGTCATTCTAATTAGGCCTCTAGTGGAAATTTCTACAGCTTAGTCAGTAAAGTCAAACATGGCGGAAGATTACCGTAGAGTTGTGACATAAAGCTGGAGTCTCAAGGGTTACAATGTTAGGTTAGGTTAGGTTAGGTTAGGTTAGGTTAGGTTAGGTTAGGTTAGGTTAAGTTAGGTTAGGTTAGGTTAGGTTAGGAAACAAGACGAAACATTTTAAATCGAAGGAGAGAGAGAGAGGCGTGTAGTTGAAACATTAATAATTTACATGACTCATCACCGTGACCTATGGACCAGTAACATGACATAACGTGACACATAACTAGTAACATAACGTGACACATAACTAGTAACATAACGTGACACATAACTAGTAACATAACGTGACACATAACTAGTAACATAACGTGACACATAACTAGTAACATAACTGACACATAACTAGTAACATAACGTGACACATAACTAGTAACATAACGTGACACATAACTAGTAACATAACGTGACACATAACTAGTAACATAACGTGACATAACTAGTAACATAACGTGACACATAACTAGTAACATAACGTGACACATAACTAGTAACATAACGTGACACATAACTAGTAACATAACGTGACACATAACTAGTAACATAACGTGACATGAGTTGATACATATAACTGTCATAAAGACGTGATTTATGACATGTTAATTGAGCTTTGGTATAACTGAACACATTACCAGAGTCTTGAAATGTTTATAGAATGTGTATGAATGTTTATGGCCTATATATTGATGTGTTTATATAGTGTTTTATATATACACTGAAAATGTTTATTGCTCATTAGAATAAACACTGGGATATTTATGATTGATTCTCTCCCTCCCTCCCTCCCTCCTTATTCTCCCTCCGACTGTCCCTCTCCCTCTGTGTTCCTTCCCTTTCTCCCTCCCTACCCACTCTCCCTCCTCCCTACCTCCATCCTTCCCTCCTCACTCCCCCTTCCCTCTCTACCCTTCCCTCCCCTTCCCTCCCTACCCTCACGCTCCTATTCTCCCTCCCTCCCCCACTCTCCCCTCCCTGCCTCCCTCCTTCCCTACCCATTCTCCCTGCCTCCCCACTCTCCTCCCTCCCTACCCATTCTCCTCCCTCCCTCCCTTCCTCTCCCCTCCCTCCCTACTCTCCCTCCCTGCCTCCCTCCTCCCTCCCTCCCTCCTACCCACCTCCCTCCTCCTCTCTCCCTCCCCTGCCTCCCCTCCTACCTACTCTCCTCCCTCCCTCTCTCTCCCTCCCCTCCCCTCCCCTCTCCCTCCCTGCCTTCCTCCCTCCCTACTCTCCCCTCCCTCCCCTCCCCTCTCCCTCCTCCTCCCCTGCCTCCCCCTCCCCCCCCTCTCCCCCTCCCCCCTCTCCCCTCCCTCCCTACCCTAGTCTCCCTCCCTCCCCTACTCTCCCCTCCCTGCCTTCCTCCCTCCCCCCTCTCTCCCTCCTCCCCTACTCTCCCTCCCTCCCCTGCCCTCCCTCCCCTACCCACCTCCCCTCCCTCCCCTCTCTCCCTCCCTGCCTCCCCTCCCCTCTCTCCCTCCCTCTCTCTCCCTCCCTCTCTCCCTGTCTCCCTCCCCTACCCCTCTCCCTGCCTCCCTACTCTCCCCTCCCTACTCTCTCCTCTACCCCTCTCCCTACCCTCTCCCCTCCTCCCTACTCCTCCCTGCCTCCTCCTCTACCTCTCCCTCCCCTCCCTACTCCCTCCCTCCCTCCCTGCCTCCCTCCCTCCCTACCCCCTCCCTCCCTCTCTCTCTCCCTCCCCTCTCTCCCTCCCACCCTCCCTCCCCTCTACCCCCTCTCTCTCCCTCCCTCCCCTCCCCTCCCTCCCCTCCCCTCCCCCCCCTCTCCCTCCCCTCCTACTCTCTCCCTCCCTGCCTCCCCCTCCCTCCCCTCCCTCTCCCTCCTCTCCCTCCCTGCCTCCTTCCTTCCCCTACCCTCTCCCTCCTCCCCTCTCCCTCCCCTGCCTCCCTCCCTCCCTCCCCTACTCTCCTCTCTCCTCCCTGCCTCCCTCCTTCCCTACCCCACCCTCCCTCCCTTCCCACTCTCCTCCCTGCCTCCCTCCCTGCCCCACACTTGGCTTGGTGACATAGTGGATTTCTCTCTCTCATTCGTACCATGACGGAGGAAGAAGGAAGAGGAAGGGAGGAGGAGGAGGAGGAGGAAATGATGGGAGGAGGAGGAGGAGGAGGAGGAGGAGGAGGAGGAGGAGGAGGACAAACATATTTTCCATATCGAAAAAATATGACTCCTCCTACCACCACCACCACCACACTAAGAGTTGGTTGTCAGTGGGTCAATAACAGCAGCAGGGGCCTGGTAGTGGGTGTGTTGGGAAAGGGCTGCAGGTGATGCAGGTGTAGGTGTTGGGAGGGCTGCAGGTGGGTGTAGATGGGTGTAGGTGTTGGAGAAGGGCTGCAGGTGGGGAGGTGGGTGTGGGTGGGTGTGGGTGTTGGGAGAAGGGCTGCAGGTGGGTGTGGGTGGGTGTAGGTGGGTGTGGGGTGTTGGGAAGGGCTGCAGGTGGGTGTAGGTGGGTGTGGGTGTTGGGAGAAGGGCTGCAGGTGGGTGTAGATGGGTGTAGGTGTTGGGAGAAGGGCTGCAGGTGGGTGTGGGTGGGTGTGATGGGTGTGGGTGTTGGGAGAAGGGCTGCAGGTGGGTGTGGAATGGGTGTGGGTGTTGGGAGAAGGGCTGCAGGTGGGTGTGGGTGGGTGTGGGTGGGTGGGTGTTGGGAAGGGCTGCAGGTGGGAGATGGGTGTAGGTGGGTGTAGGTGTTGGGAGAAGGGCTGCAGGTGGGTGTAGGTGGGTGTAGGTGTTGAGAAAGGGCTGCAGGTGGGTGTAGATGGGTGTAGGTGTTGGGAGAAGGGCTGCAGGTGGGTGTAGGTGGGTGTAGATGGGTGTAGGTGTTGGGGAAGGGCTGCAGGTGGGTGTAGATGGGTGTGGGTGGGTGTGGGTGTTGGAGAAGGGCTGCAGGTGGGTGTGGGTGGGTGTGGGTGTTGGGAGAAGGGCTGCAGGTGGGTGTGGGTGGGTGTGGGTGTTGGAGAAGGGCTGTGGGTGGGTGTAGGTGGGTGTGGGTGTTGGGAGAAGGGCTGCAGGTGGGTGTGGGTGGGTGGGTGTTGGGAGAAAGGGCTGTAGGTGGGTGTGGGTGGGTGTGGTGGTGTGGGTGGTGAGGTGGGTGTGGGTGTGTGGGTGGTGTGGGTGGTGTGGGTGGGTGTGGTGGGTGTCTCGTGTGCTCACCTACTCACATTATCTCGATCTCAACACTCATTGTTACTCCACTTCCTCTCCTACGCGTCCCTCTGTCTGTGTTGCTCATCCATGGATACACACCCCACACACCATATCCACACACACACCCCTCCCCCATACTCACCCCACACACTAACCCCCTCACACCCACACACACACACACCCCCACACCCATATCCCACACATACCCCCCTCCCCCTTCACCCCACACCTCACCCCCCTCACACCCACACACACACACACACCCACACACACCCCACACACACACACACACACCCCACTTCAGGTCGAGTTCGGGTCGATATGACATGCATAAATTATTTGGACAGTACCCGTGGTGTGTGTGTGTGTGTGTGTGTGTGTGTGTGTGAGATACACTATCCTTACTATCTGTACACTGTTCATTACTGCTTAATTACAGTAATATCCTGTACACAGTCATTCCTGTACTCTGCTGTAACACTATAACGCCCCACAGCTGTACTGTACTAACTTAACTCTTCCAAGTACTGTAATAAATTGTACCAATTCTTTTATAATTAATGTAATGGCGTACAATGAACTCTTGGACACACACACACACACACACACACACACACACACACACACACACACACACACACACACACACACACACTGCCTTACCCCGATAATGGCATCATAACAGCAGCTCTCTCAGCCACCCCTCGCTGAACGTTCCCTTAAGTTAGCTCTCTCACCTTTCCTGGCCAAGCATCCCGCGGCGATGCAACTTAAAACCAATACTGTGGGTACGGTGGAGGTGACGTGTGACTGACATCCGGTGTAATATGTAACGTCAGGCCCACATGGCTGACGCCCTGGGCTGACTATCTTACCCTGTGTGTGGTATATAACGTCAGGCCCACATGGCTGACGCCCTGGGCTGACTACATTGGTCTACAAATTTTGACAATTTGTGCTTCGGATATAACCATAAAAACAATTAATTGGCTGCAGTTTCTAAGAAAATTAAATTTTCACATTTTGTGTATATGTACACAATATATTAGTTACATATAATGATCACTTATCTTGATTCAGCCAGACGCTTATTTACTTGTCTCTTGTATTCAAGTTCTGGGGCATCTCTTGTTACTGTCCTTGAGTAGTCTGCTTACATCCTCTAACATTTTCAGCAAGGAGATTCCACTGCTGGTGTCTGGAGCCTAACAGTTCTGCCCTACTCTTTGGCAATTCCAGATCTGTGACAAGGTCGTTTAGTTCATTCTGATTTATCTTGTGCAGTTCAGAAGATGTCAAGTTATGAACGAACTCAGGGTCTTGTGAAGGCTCACAGGTTCCTCAGGTCCCACCACCCTCTTCGGCCTCTGACTCCAGGGAGAATGAGTCTGGGGCTCAGGAGTGGGTAGTCCTTCACCGGACGTATAGCAGATGGTATATTAGGATATTGTAAAGTCCACTTTTCTTCCTTTCCTAACTGGAGGCACCAAGCAGTAGTAACAATTACTTTCCGATTCAACCACTGGCAAAGGTTAGCTGCACAAGTATTGCAGTATATGTGAGGGGCCCAGCTCTTGATCTGATCTTTAATCTTACAGCCAAAATAAAGATGATAGGCTTTCCTAATCAAGGTAGTTATAGCACACTTTTGTGATGCTAAAGTCAATTCTCCACAAACAACAAAAGTTATCTGCACTGTTCACACAATTACAAATATATCTTAGTTCAAATTTGGTTAAATCATCAATAGCAAAAACTGCACTGCGACTTTATGGAAGGAATATGACACGTATCCACTGTATGACTTCCAGGAATGAAAGTAATACCTGAGTTCTGATTGAATCATCCACTTCCTGTCCCCAAGGTTACCAGAGAAGCAAACAGCGCCAAAATCAATTTAGCACAACTTCAGGTCCTCAGTACAAGCCTCCCCCAAAAAAGTTTATTCACCTTCACCCCCTTCTCTGTGATAAGGATACGACCTACGGGCTTGATCCCATATCTTCATAACTAGAACCAATTGACAATTTTAACCATCATTGTTGTGCTCAGCGCCCCAAATTAGTAAAGATTGACTACTCTATTTCCGAAGCTGACACCCTGGGGTGACTATCTCACCCTGTGTGTGATACATACCGTCAGGACCACCTGGCTGACACCCCTAAGTGTCGCTGTCAGGTGATCTCGTCTTGTGTTCAGCTGCGACAAAAACCCATTGCAGAAAAAAATACTTTAGTTACCCTTCTTCTGTGTACAAATAACAGTAGAAATTTGGAGTTAACTACAGCATATGTGATTGGCTCTGTGGCTGACGGCTTTCCTCCCTAACTGACTAACTGACTAACTGACTGATTAAATGACTGGCTGACGGACATAGCCATTCAACTGGCATCACTCAATCAAGTGTTTCGTTGTGGTGTGGTTTGGGGAGGAAAAAATCACTCGGTTCTCTTTCAATGACTGATGACTGACTGACTGACTGACTGACTCCTCCGAGGACAGCCTGTAGCCCACCCCTCACACACTACAACCACTACTACCACCACCACCGACAAACCGGAAGCTGAGTGAAGACGTGACCGGAACAACAAATAATTTACACCAGCGTCTTCACCTACTACCACTACCATTCACTACTACCACCCATCACCATCCACATACCACCACCATCCACCAGCTACCATCACACACCATCACCTACCACTACTACCCATTCACCTACTACTACCACCTACCACTACCACCATCCACACACCATCCACCTACTACCACTACCACTACCACCAACTACCACCATACCATCACACATCCACCTACTACCACTACCACACACCATCACTTCAGTATAAGTACGTCTCTCTCTCTCTCTCTCTCTCTCTCTACTCAGCAAGGAGACGAGTGCAGGAAGTTATTAACGAGGTTGTTCAGTAGTTGACGGTCGTTATCCTCAGCAGCCTACGTTCGATAGTCTTCTGGTGATGGCCTCTCCCTTCCTCTTCCTGTGTTCTTCTTTGTTGTTGTTCTTTTCTTCACTACCTCTTCTTCTTCTTCCTCCTCCTTCTTTCTTTCCTGCTCGACTACCTCTTCTCCTTCTTCTTCTTCTTCTTCTTCTTCTTCTTTGTCTTCCTCCTATATCTCCTCTTATTCTTTCTCTTGTTTCTTCTTCTTTTTTCCTCTTCCTCCTCCCCATCTTCTATATACTATATTTAACTATATACTACAACTATAATTAACGACTAAACCCCACATTATATATACCTCTATAGTTTACCTCCATATCACCTATAACATACATTAATTATATACCACCGATTATATTACTTATTTCGTAATGATAAAGTTTACCATAATATTCCCTGCAAAACCGTTTTCTTTGATGTCTTATGTTCCCGTTTTCTTTGATGGTTGACACTCGTATATCTATAAGGAGGTATTTTATGCTCATTGTGTCATATTCGTGTGTCATGTGTCTCTGATGACGCTCTTATATTGCCTCCTATGTTCTTATGACACTTTTATGACACTAGTGAATAATTGTCAAATATGGCGATTGTGGTTGTTGTTATTGTTGTTATTTTTATGTTGTTGTTATTGTTGCTATTATTATTTTTTTGTTTATTATTATAATTTATCGCCTTCTGCAGTCTCCATCACACGGAGACCTGTTCGAGGGTCTCCTGAGGCTATGAGAAGCCCTGATGCTCTCTATAGGGCTACTAAGACACAGGTGAAGGACAGGTACTAATGGTCCATGGTCCAAAAAATAAGAGATCAATAAGAGATAATGGAAGAAGGAAGGAAAAATGAGAAAGAAACTTGATATAATAAAAGTGAAGAAAAAGCAAGAAAGAAATTAATAAAATAAATTGAAATGGAGAAAATGAAGAGAATAAGGTGATAAAACACGAACCAAAATGACGTAAATGATAAAAAATAAGAATCAAAACAAAAACATAAGTGAAATGGGAATAAAACAAAAACAAGCAATAGAGAGATAAAGGATGAGAATAGAGTAATAAAAGAAGAAGAATGAGGAGGAGAAAAAAACAAAAGAAAAACAAGACAATGATTAAAGAAAATGGGAGAGAGATTGAAAGAGAAATATTATGAAAAATAAACAATAACAATTACCCTATTAAAATGTTCATCCAAACTTGTTCTTCTTGTTCCTCTTGTTCTCCTCCTCTTCCTTCTACGCCAATTGTTCTCCTGAAAAGCATAACAAAAACACCGTAAGAGAAACAAACAAAATAAACAAAATACGAGCTTTTTGTGTTTGTGTGTTCAAGTTTGAGATTCGAAACTAGTGATTTGTGACTCCTTAAATTGAATCCGAATCTTGATAATCGTTTTCTAAGTGGACCAGTGTACCAAAGGGGACCATTGTACCGGGGGACCATTGTATCAAAGAACCATTGTACCAGAGGACCACTGTACCGGTGGACCATTGAAACAGTGGACAATTACACCAGAGGAACATTATATCGGTGAACCATTGTACGGTGGACCATTGTACCGGTGGACCATTGTACCGGTGGACCATTGTACCGGTGGACCAATAAGGGACAGGGACACAAAGAAGGTAAGAGTTTTCTGTTGTTGTTTTGCTGTTTTAGTTAACAGTACTGTTGTTTCACTTCCCCTCCTCTAGCACCTCACTTGACTCCACACTCTTGGTCAATAATTTAATCAGTTAATATCATGTTGAAATGTCAATCGCTACACGGTGGTGGGCAGGCACTGTCCTCAGGGATTAGGGTAGGGGTGGGAGGTAAGGGGTAGGAGGTAGGGGGTGGGAGGTAGGGTGGTGGGAGGTGGGGTGGGAGGTGGGGGTGGGAGGTGGGGGTGGGAGGTGGGGTGGGAGGTGGGGGTGGGAGGCAGGAGGTAGGGGAGGGGGAGGTGGGGGTGGGAGGTGGGGTGAGTGGGGTGGGAGGTGGGAGTGGGATGTGGGGGAGGTGGGGTGGGAGTGGGGTTGAGGAGTGGGGAAGGAGGTGGGGGTGGGAGGTGGGGTGGGATGTGGGGTGGGAGGTGGGGTGGGGGTGGGGTGGGAGGGTGGGGTGGGGTGGGGTGGGAATGGGGAGGTGGGATGTGGGGTGGGAGGTGGGGGGTGGGAGGTGGGGGTGGAGGTGGGGTGGGATGTGGGGTGGGAGGTAAGGGGTGGGATGGGGAGGGGAGTGGGGGTGGGAGGTGGGGGTGGGGAGGTGGGGGGTGGGGTGGGGGTGGGAGGTGGGGGTGGGAGGTGGGGGAGTGGTGGGGGTGGGAGGTGGGGGTGGAGGTGGGGGTGGGGGGTGGGGGTGGGAGGTGGGGTGGGAGGTGGGGTGGGAGGTGGGGGTGGTGGGTGGGGTGGGGTGGGGGTGGTGGGTAGGGGGTGAGGGGTGGGTTGGGTTATCAGTTTCAACTCACGGGAAGAGTCTCTCGTATTCGCTGATGCTACTGCTATCTGGACAGTACCTGGACAGTACCGGAGTAGAACAGTCATACTATTACTACTTTCCTCTCTCCTCCTCCCTCCTCCTCCTTTCTCCCCCTCCCTCCTCCTCCCTCCTCCCTCCTCCCTCCTCCTTTCCTCTCTCCCCTCCCTCCCTCCCACCTTGATTGTCGTTATCCGAAGGAGGGAGAGTGAGGGGTGAAGTTGGGAGGGAGGTGGGGAGAGAGGAGGGAAGGGTAGGGGAGAAAGAGAGAACAGGTGGGAGAAGGGAGGAGAAGGGAGAGAGAGAGAGAGACGCCACCACTTCACTTATTATCTACACCAGCAACGAGGGGAGATATATACCTATCACTCTGTCTGTCTGTTGCACCACGTGACTGTTGGCCCATCAATACCCTCGCTGATTGGCTAGTCAGACACGTTCTCTGATTGGCTAGTGAGACAAGTTCTCTGATTGGCTAGTGAGACAAGTTCTCTGATTGGAGTGAATCAAGCTCTCTGATTGGCTAGTGAGTCATGATCCCTGACTGGGTACCAGGCAAGATCTCCAATTGGGTCAAAAAACACGTGATCTTTGCCTCGTGGTGTGTGTGTGTGTGTGTGTGTGTGTGTGTGTGTGTGTGTTGTGTGTGTGTGTGTGTGTGTGTGTGTGTGTGTGTGTGTGTGTGTGTGTGTGTGTGTGTGTGTGTGTGTGTGTGTGTGTGTGGGTGCGTGTGTTCATCTATTATTGTATCATCTCTCCCTCCTCCCTCCCTCCACTTCCTCTCTCTCCTTCTCTCCTCTCCTCCCTCCTCCATCGCTCCCTCCCTCTTCCCTCATTCCTATCACACTACACCCCTGCCTCCACACTACACCCCCCTGCCTCCACACTACCTCCCTGCCTCCACTACACTCCCTGCCTCCACCTCACCCCCTGCCTCCCCTACACCCCTGCCTCCCCTACCTCCCTACCTCTACTACACCCCTGCCTCACACACACACCCCTGCCCCACACTACACCCCTGCCCCACACCACACCCCCTGCCTCACACTCACACCCCCCCTGCCTCACACTACACCCCCTGCCCCCACACCACACACCCCTGCCCCACACCACACACCCCCTGCCTCACACCACACCCCTGCCCCACACTACACCCTGCCCCACACCACCCTGCCTCACACTCACACCCCTGCCCCACACCACCCCCCTGCCTCACATTACAACCCCTGCCTCACACTACACTCTGCTCCCCACACTCCACCCCTGCCCTCACACCACACCCCTGCCTCACCCTCACCCCTGCCTCACACCACACCCTGCCTCACACCTCACACACCCCCCTGCCCTCACACACCACCCCCTGCCCACACTACACCCCCTGCCCTCACACCACACCCCCCTGCCTCACACCACACCCCTGCCTCACACTACACCCCTGCCTCACACTCACACCCCTGGCCCCACACCACACCCCCTGCCTCACACCACACCCCTGCCTCACACTACACCCCCCTGGCCCCACACCACACCCCTGCCTCACACTACACCCCTGCCTCACACCACACCCCCTGCCCACACCACACCCCCTGCCTCCACTACACCCCCCTGCCTCACACTGCACCTCCTGCTCCACACTACACCCCTGCCCCACCACACCCCCCTGCCTCACACTACACCCCCTGCCCACACTACACCCCCCTGCCTCACCACACCCCTGCCCACACTCACACCCCCGCCTCCCACACCCCCTCTACACACCCCTGCCTCACACTACACCCCCTGCCTCACACCACACCCCTGCACACCACCACACCCCTGCCTCACACTACACCCCCCACACTCACACCCCCTGCCCACACTACACCCCCCACCACTACACCCCCACACTACACCCCTGCCTCACACTACACCCCCACACTACACCCCTGCCCACACTACACCCCACACTACACCCCTGCTCACCACACCCCTGCCTCACACACCCTGCCCCACACTACACCCCCCCTGCTCACACTCACACCCCTGCCTCACACACACACCCCTGCTCACACTACACCCCCCACACTACACCCCTGCCTCACACCACACCCCCTGCCTCACACTCACACCCCCCCTGCCTCACACTACACCCCCCTGCCACTCACACCCTGCTCACACCACACACCCTGTCTCACCTCTACACCCCTGCCTCACACTCACACACCCTGCTCACACCACACCCCTGCTCACACTACACCCCTGCCTCACACTACACCCTCTGCTCACACCACACCCCTGCACACCACACACCCCACACACCCCTGCCTCAACACACCCTGCCTCACACACTACACACCCTGCACACTACACCCCCCCTCACACTCACACCCCTGCATCACACTCACACACCCTGCCTCACACTACACACCCTGCCTCACACTTCACACCTGCATCACACTACACCCCCCCCCCCACAACACACACACACACACAGTCGACCGCGGATGGAATATATTGATTCATGTCAGCTCAGTGTGTCAGCTCAGTGTGTCAGCTCAGTTTGCCCTCCTGACACACATCTCTGACTGAGCTCCTCCGCTGCTGACATCGCTGACTATGCACTGCTGCGCTGCTATGTTTTGCTATGCACTTGTAGAAATCATTATTTCATCTTCGTTTCCTATTTTATATATAAGAATCTTTGCTATTTCCTGCTATGCTTTGCTATACACATATGTATTTTTATGCACTTCATCACGCATTTTACTCTTGTATGATATTCTCTGCTATGCTTTTTCTTTTATGCTATGTTTTGGTCTGCGATACTATCCTTTCTCATATGTCGTTATATTCTGCGATGCACTGACTCAATTTGCAGTACTTTGCTATACACTCATTAAATGCTGTACTAGTTGCTGATATATATTGCAAGGCTTCGATACTGGCTGCTATGCTGTTTTGCTATACTGGATCTGAAGTCATATTGCTCTCCCTGCTATACAATGCCTTCTAGTCACTGTCCCTGCTATACAATGCCTTCTAGTCACTGTCCCTGCTATACAATGCCTCCTAGTCACTGTCCCTGCTATACAATGCCTCCTAGTCACTCTCCCTGCTATACAATGCCTTATCGCTCTAAAACTTGCTATATAGTGGCCCTTATTGCTATACACTAGGTTGTTATTCCATCAGTGACCCCTGACCTTTTGCTGTGGGTGCTATACCTGTACCCAGTATAGCATCCAAGGGTCAGTGCTTTCCATCTTGCTACATCGAATATTCTATACCACTAAGCCTGTCCTTGGCTATATTTACCCTCTGCTAGATAATGTATAGCGTCGTCTGCTCTACACTGGCCCAGAGCTTCCCTGTATAGCTGGTGTGTCTAACATTAATTCCTACAGTCTGGTTCTCACTCGAAGGATCGTAAGTCAAATTTGACCTTAAGTTGCTAAGTGACATAACGTATCTATTTAAAGTAGAGTCTTATGGTTAAGTCTCCGCCATTTTGACCCGCCATCTTATTGTCTGTGTTGTGGTGTTTTTAAGCTATCTACTGGTCATGAAACAAAGATGGCGGAGTAATTGCGTCTTGACTTTATCGTGATTGTTATAGGAGCGTGTGGGGGTAGGGTAGGGGTGGGTAGGTAGTAGGGGGTAGGTAGTAGGGGTAGGTAGGTAGGGGTAGGGCCCCACCCCAACACACACACCCAACCTGAACATCTCCGACCCATCGAATTATCTCATCTGCCATGGCAACGATGCACCTTCTACTGCACACAGAACTTGGGGGTGAATTATCAAGAATTTAAGTTAATATCCTCAATTATCATAATTATGTAGATTTTTCTCCTACTTATCATCATTATCTTTCCTTCTT